>NC_091326.1:24657875-24705991 GCF_038502225.1 Cherax quadricarinatus
TGCCAGTTTGTAGTGATATGTTAAAAAGATCAGCAAAAGGTATGCCAAGTTCCTCTTTACATTCCTTTAACATCCTTGCAAACAGTTCATCAGGACCTGGGGATTTGTTAGGTTTTAGTTCCTCTTTATCTGAGGACCGTGTCACTAGCTACCGCAATCGTACATAGTTTATTATCCTGTTCTACATTATCTATTTCAGGAATATCGCTAGTATTTTCCTGGGTGAAAACTGAGAGGAAGTAGGTATTGAGAATTTCACACATATCCTTATCACTGTCAGTGATCTGACCAGAGTTACTCTTAAATGGGCCAATCTTGTCCCTAATCTTACTTCTGTATACCTGAAAGAACCCTTTTGGGTTAGTCTTTGAATCCCTTGCGACCTTAGCCTCATAATCCCTTTTTGCTTTTCTTATTCCTTTATTTATCTTTTTAATTGAATATATTGATTTCTTAACTGCCCGTCCCCTCTTTTGATACGCCTATATATGCCTCTCTTTTGACCAATGATATGTTTTAATCTATTTTTCATCCATTTGGGATCATTTTTGTTAATCTAATTTCCCTACTCGGAACAAAAGTTGTCTGGGCAGTTAGAACTATGCTCTGAAAGACGTCATATTGGCAACCAAGATCACCTACCAGACCCATAGTCAGGACATCCCAATTTATCCCACCCAGGTAATTTTTCAGTCCCATGAAGTCGGCCAAGTGAAAATCTGGGACAGATTTGATTGCAGTTATCTGGGTAATTCCATGATTCTTGGAGTATTTCACTGTTCTTCTACTAGGTGAAGGTTCCTTCATTTTAAACATGGCTCAGTACTAGTGGTGGGTTTTGCTCTAGATTCTACATAGTTGTGCTTTTGAATTGTTTACATTTTTACTTTCGAAGGTCTTGAATCTTAAGGTTCGAGCTGAAGCATTATATCTTAGGAAACAGTTAGGCATTCTTCCACTGGTTTTGTGTAGGTCTTGTTTTTCAACTGCGAGATTAATCTGCTAGCAATCCTTTGTACTTTGTAATGCAAAGTTATTTAGACTTCAAGTACTCATATAGGATCACAAAGGCTTTTCTTTGCTGACCTCAGATATGATGGAAAGATCCCACACAGTGGGCTTTATCAAGTCACAATGTTTGTCGGTGTTTTATACTATTTATATTGACTTTGGATCTACTGCCGGTATATTCTGCCTTGCCTCTATTTTCTCTGTTTCAGTTTATATTTACACGTTGAATTATGTCATCCTGCTTAGCCATCTTCAGATATGTTAAGTGATAAATGACCTCGTAGGTCAAAACGTTTAGTAAATTTGTAAAGTTCTTTAATTTGCAAGATGGACATATTTTCTGGTAGATCATTGACATATTTTCTGGTAGATCATTAATGGTATGCCACAGGACTGGCCATTTTCTATTTCATTTGTTACTTTATCCCATTTTGAATATTCCTGACTGTCACTGCCTTCTGTTTGATGGGAAATGTATTGTCATGTCTAGTGGGGTCACCTTCCTTGTCACTTTTTAATGCCATCCCTTCTTACGTAAGGGGAATTACCAACAGACCTAAGTAAATTAAAGTCCGTTCCTGATCAGGCGAGCTGTGGTGCTTGTGTTGAACTGTGCACAGATAGCACAAACAGCATGCTTGATCCTCCCATATAGTGGGAGGCCTGGTATGGGACTGCCATAATGGCATTGACCTTAATACCATCTCTTGGTAAACTTTCCTTCCCACCCCCCTCCTCTTATAGCCTGCGAGATGATGCATCTCCTGGGCCTTGCTGCTTTTCCCACAGTCAAATCGTGTTAGTTCCTTTTCTTTAAGATTATCATTTATACTTCAGTGCGTGATTTTTCTCTTTCCTGACCTAGAGTTGATACTCGACCCTTGTAGTGGAAGAGTTCCTTCCCCTGAGAACAGCTTGTCTTTTGTTGCTTTGTTGATGTTTGCCACTGAGTATCTTGTGCGTGGAGGGGTGGTGAGCCTTGATATATTTGATGATGAAGGCAGTGCAGAGGAAAACAAAATTAGCAAGAGGAGAACTTTAAGTGGAGGTTGTGCAGGAGTCTGGGGTGCTAGTCTGCCTGGCTTTATCGATCACTTGTTTCACTGGTCCCTAGGACTGCCTCAGCCACGTACTCTACCCACCTCTACTGCCTTTCCTACTTTAACCACCACCACTCCTTCCTCGCCTGCCTCTTCCTTTCTCTTCTCTTGTTAACTTCCTTTCCTCTGCCTTTATTGCAACTACCTTATCCACTGCTCGTTCCATCTTCAATGCGTTTGGGAATCTGCGTGAAGTTTACAAACCGTCCTTTATTATAAATGTTCTGTAGCATTAATCATTAGTTTTTCACAAGATATAGCATGATCCTTGCTTGCTTATAAAGCTATAATAATTTTTTTTTTAAGTTCTCAATTGTTTTGGCATATCACTGATCTCAATCCAACTAACAGTTGTGAACAAATATTTTCAGAGTTATAGTTTTCTTGTACTCCCTGTTACTGTCAAATTCTACTTTTCCACATTTATAAATTATGTAGTTTCACGAACTAGAGTACTTCTGTTGGAGGCCTGCAGTACCGGGTTGTGCTCTATACAAGCAACTAACAGAAATTGTCACAAGAATAACGAAAAAAAGTCTTGAATTGGTAATTTATTTACTGTGTAATGGACAGTATGCATATTTATATTGTACGTACTGTATGTGAATACAGTACGTGTGTATAGCTCCTTGGCCGCGGGTCGGGATGCAGCAAGCGTTCCCTGTGAATCTCCACACTGAGACGCTGGAAGAGAAAGGTGGCCGCCCTCGGGTCTCTGGTGATTTTTGATGAGGCTGGAACCCGGCTCTTTGAGGAAACCCATGGAATGTTTTCCCCCGGAGCTAAGGGTTTCTGATCCTATACGGACGAAGTGGTACTGTAAGACACGTGTGCAACATCTAGGTATCTTTATTGTAGACGTTTCGCCATCCAGTGGCTTTATCAGTACTAATTCCAGGACATAATTGAAGACAGTAGAACTATATACAGACGATGAGGTAATCAGTACCTCAGCCTTGGAGTTGGTGCAAAGAACACCGTAGCCGTGGATGTTCTGGTGCTCTTTGCACCAACTCCAAGGCTGAGGGACTGATTACCTCATCGTCTGTATATAGTTCTTCTGTCTTCAATTATGTCCCGGAATTTATATTGATAAAGCCACTGGAGGGCGAAACGCCTACAATAAAGATACCCAGATGTTGAGCATGTCTTAATTTCATCTTGTCGGTATTGTATACCATTCTTGTACATAAATCCTTGTACTTGAGCTTGTGAACTTGATCCGCAGCACCACCCCCTGCTAACCAGCCGTAAAGGATGTAGGTGTTGGCCAGGGTAGATGCACAACTATAATCGTACACCAACAGTCTTCCGTTCTTCCAAAAGATCTAATGTGATTCCGTCAAGGTGCTTGGTAGTAAAGATCAAGGTTCTCTCAGCTGGTAACAGGGCTGTAGGAAGGCTTCTCTTGATCTTATAGACTTCATTGCATCTTAACTGCCAGTCTTTGGAACTTAAACAGTTTAGACCATACAGACCTCGCTAGTCGTCTGTTGCTTTGCCGCAGACGCACTTGTACAGGGGTGGGGGAACCACTGCCGTAAAAGGGTATGCGGGTTAAGACATGTTAGAAGCAGAGATGGGAACACAAGTCGCCCAAGTAATGTGCACTCTGCTAAAAGATGAGCTCTCTCATTAACAGAGTTTGCACTTGCTAGCATAGATGCAGCAGCCTTTTGCGTGATGGGGCTGTCCCAGCCGGATTGAGCTGAAGTTTCATCTGGTCTCGTCTTCGCTGATTAGTTGTCCCATATGTTGGTGGAACAGAGGTCATTCACTTTATCGCATATACGATCTAGTAGAATTTCCTTCATCAGCTCTTTGGTTCTGTGGGAGGAAGATAAAAATTGACAAAGCAATCTGAGACGCTGTAGGAATACCCAGTCAACCTAATCTCACTGGAAGTGTGACTTGCTGTGATTAATCCAGGGAAGGGTTTTTTTTTTATATAGCATGGACTTTAAGGGAAAGTTGCATCTCTATTTGAGGTTGACAGAGTAGAGAGCATTTCAAAAAGTAAGTTAACTTAGGGAGGGATAGGTACCTGGTGATGATTATTTTTTTAATACATCGGCAGTTTCCCACCAAGGGAGGGCGACCCGGAAAAGAAGAAACACTAATCATTCACTCCATCACTTGCTAGAGGCGTGTCTAAACTACAGTTATAAAACTGCATCTTATCAACACCCCGGGATAGAATATATAAGCATCAATCTTTCTGATCCTGGTTTCCATCCACTTAATTTATATTTTTGTTTCTCCAAAATTTCGCCGATAGCATTACTCAAATGAGGCACAAAGAGTGCAATCAGTGGATCAGCCTCTTTGACTCCTTGTAAGGCAGTTGTGACTTGTTCGATGGGATTTGTTAGGGGACACCAGTTAGCATTTCGAGGGGTTTAGATTGATTGGCCTTTTCGAGGTAGATCATTTACAACCCACGTTCAAGCCAGGAGAAATATCAGAGCTGGACCCGCAGAGAACCAGTAAAACATTTAAATTACTGGAAACTCCGTAGTCTTGAATATGTACTTGCTGGAGCGAAGGAGGGAGATGCATGATATAAACCTGGAAGGTACTAGAGGGCCTGGTCCGAAATCAGCACACTGCTATAACATACTTGAGCGAGAGAGATGGAAGGAAGTGAAAGATAAATGCAGTGAAAAGCAGGGGTGCGGTGGGTACATTAAGGCAACACTATCAACATTTGTGGCCCCAAATTATTCAACACTTTATCAGGAGATATCAGAAACACTTCTGGAACAAGTGTAGACATCCTCAAGAGAAAACTGGACAAGTATTTTCACCAGGTGCCAGATCAACAGGACTGTGATGGATATGTGGGGGAGGCGGGCCTCCAGTAGCAACAGCCTGATTGACAGGCTAGTACCAGACAAGCCTGGCCCATGGCCGGGCTCCGGAAGTAGATAAAACTCTTGAAACTTGTAAAGGTAGAGCCAATAAAGCATTTAAATTGCTGGGAACACCTAAGTCCTCACTGGAACTGAGGAGATGCATACATATTATATACTGTACGTGGAAAGTACTTGGAGATCTTGTGCCAAACCCACACATTGCCATATACCTTTGAAGACTTTAGTGAGTTTCTCTACTCTCTTCGCCCGGCCATGGGCCAGACTCGTCTGGTGCTTGCCTGGTCAACCAGGCTGTCGCTACTAGAGGCCTGCTGCCCCACATATCCATCACAGTCTTGTTGATCTGGCACCTGGTGAAGATACTTGTCCAGTTTCCTCTTGAAGGCTTCCACACTTGTTCCAGCCGTGTTTGATATCTTCCGGTAAGATTTTGAATGGTCTGGGACCCTGGATGTTGATAGTGTTCCTTTATTGTCCCCACCGCACCCCTGCTCCTCACTGGGTTTATTTTACACTTCCTCCCATATCTCTCGCTCCAGTATGTTATGATGGCAGTGTGCAGATTTGGGACCAGGCCCTCGAGTACTTTCCAAGCGTATATTATCATGCATCTCTCCTCCATAATGTACAGTAGAGATACGGGAGGAAGTGCAAAATAATCCCAATGAAAAGCAGGGGCGCCCAGGTTACATTCGTGGCCCCAGACTATTCAGCATCTTACCAGTAGATATCAGAAGCACTGTGCGAGAAGTGTTGAGGTCTTAGAGGAGACTGGAAAAGTGTCTCCACCAGTCGCCAGATCAAGCAGGCTGTGAAGACCTGTTTGTGTGCTCTCTGTGAATCTGAACCAGGATGCCCTCTTGAGCAACTTTACCAGCAGCTGAGAGAAGAGCTCAGAGTTGCTAAGATGGAGATACGGCGATTAACAGAGGAGAACAAGAGGATTCGTAGTAATCCTTCTGTTGTGAGTCCCCAGGTTAAGAGGAGCTTGGTCAGTGGCCGGGCAACATGGAACCAAGCTGAAGATCAAGAAAATGGTTGGAGAGGCAGAAACAACGAGAAACCAGAAGACTACCGTGGAAACTTCCAACCCATTCTCGGTGCTACCTGACGAATGTGAGTGTTCTACTGGGAATGCCACAAAGAGCACCAAAGAAGCATTGGCAGACGTGAGTGAGACATCCCTAGAAACCCCAACGAAGACCATCGAGAACGTCTTGACGAATTCTACAAGTGGTGTAATGCTACCTGGCGAATGTGAGTAGACTACTCAGAGCATCACGACGGACGACGCCAAGGAAGGTAAAAACGTTGTTGTTGGGGATAGCCAGACTAGGTACATGGATAGGGCATTCTGCTTGAAGGATAGGAGTAGGAGGCAGTGTGTTTTCCTGGGGCTGGGATGAAGGATATTGTTAGCCGTCTGGATGACGACATGAGAGGTAATGGGAGCAATCCTATTATCTGTCTCAGTGCTGGAGGCAATGATGTTGGCAGACGTAGGAGTGAGGACCTGATTAGCAGGTATAGGTCAGCAATAGAGATAATTAGGAGGAAGGGTGGGAAACCTGTCATATGTGGCATTTTGCCAAGGAGAGGAGTTGGAAATGAATGGTTGTCCAGAGCAATTGGTGTCAATTGCTGGCTGGACAAATACTGTAAGGAAAATGCGGTAACATTCATTGACAACTGGGACCTCTTCTATGGCAGAAATGACATGTATGCCAGGGATGGGGTTCACTTATCTAGGTGTGGGGTGGGAGCACTGGCCAACGCAGTGGAGGGAGCTGTTAGGTCTTTAAACTAGGAATAGTTAGTGGTATGGGTTTTGGCGGGAAAACTGAAGTCGCAGGGTAGCAATATGAGTACTAGGAGAACTAGTAATAGGCAAAATGAGGTGGATATTGGAAAGCCAGTGGCACTAATTGACAAGGACAGTAATAGGTTTAGTGGAATAACAAAGGAGCAGGAAGGGTAAAGAGAGAGAGGAGGGTCTTTAAATATTTATTACACAAATAGTCGCAGTGCTAGGAATAAGATGGACGAGTTGAGACTAGTTGCTAGTGCAGGTAACATAGATATATTTGCCATTACTGAGACGTGGTTTAATTCAAAAAGTCGGGACATGCCTGCAGAATGTCACATTCAGGGTTTTAAATTGTTCCAAGTAGATAGAAGTATCGGGAAGGGGGGTGGCGTGGCATTGTATGTCCGAGATCGTTTGAACTGTTGCATAAAAAAGGGTATTAAGTCTGAAGTAACACATACAGAGTCTGTTTGGATAGAATTTTCAGAGGGGCATGAAAAATTAATTTTAGGTGTGATATACCGTCCCCCAAATTTAGATAGGGACCAGGGGAGACTACTATGGGAGGAAATTGTTAGGGCCACAAGGCACGATAATGTAGTAGTTCTAGGAGACTTTAACTTTAGTCATATTGATTGGAATTTCTTGACTGGGAATTTAGAATCATACGACTTCTTAGAAGTAGTTCAGGATTGTTTTTTGAAGCAATTTGTGACAGAACCTACAAGGGGTAATAACCTGCTTGACTTAGTTCTGGCAAACAATGAATCCCTTGTTAATAATTTAGAAGTTTCAGAGGAACTGGGTGCTAGCGACCACAAATCAATTACATTTAGAATTGAATGGAAGTATGATAGTAGGGATAACTCAGTAACAGTCCCAGATTTTCGCTTAGCAGATTACGATGGGCTTAGAGAACACTTATCTGTTGACTGGGGTAACGAAGAGAGCTATCAATATGACAGTTTTCTGAGCACAATACATGCTGCTCAAAGAACGTTCATCCCTTACAAGGAAATTAGATCAAATAGAAATGACCCAAAATGGATGAATAATAGGCTGAAATATCTACTAGGACATAAAGGAATTTATAGGCGTATCAAAAGAGGCGAGGGTCATCTTATGAATCAGTATATTGACATTAAGAGGACATTAAAAAGGGGATAAGAAAAGCTAAAAGGGACTATGAAATTAAAGTTGCTAGGGATTCTAAAACTAACCCAAAAAGTTTTTTCCAGGTCTATAGAACAAAAGTCAGAGATAAGATAGGTCCCCTTAAAAATAACTATGGGCATCTTACTGACAAAGAAAATGAAATGTGCTCGATTTTAAATAATTATTTTCTCTCGGTTTTTACACAGGAAGACACTAATAATATTCCGGTAATTAATTTTTATAGTGGATCAGAAGAAGATAAATTATGTAACATCACAGTCACTAGTGAAATGGTTGTGAAGCAGATAGACCGACTGAAGCAAAATAAGTCACCGGGTCCTGATGAGGTTTTTTCAAGGGTTCTAAAGGAATGCAAAATGGAAGTCTGTGAACCATTAACTAATATTTTTAATTTATCTCTTCAAGCAGGTGTAGTGTCTGATATGTGGAAGATGGCAAATGTAATTCCTATTTTTAAAACAGGGGACAAGTCGTTACTGTCAAATTACCGCCCAATAAGCCTGACCTCAATTGTAGGCAAATTACTAGTCAATTATAGCTCAGATTATAAGAAGCCATCTCGATAAGCATAGCTTGATTAATGATACTCAGCATGGATTCACAAGAGGCCGGTCTTGTCTAACTAATTTATTAACTTTCTTCAGTAAAGCTTTTGAGGCTGTTGACCACGATAAAGAATTTGATATTATTTACTTAGATTTTAGTAAGGCATTTGATAGAGTTCCGCACCAAAGACTGTTGAAGAAAGTAGCAGCTCATGGCATTGGGGGAAGGGTGTGCTCGTGGATCGAATCATGGCTCAGACAGGAAGCAGTGTGTGTCCATAAATGGGGTTAAATCCGAGTGGGGATCAGTAACAAGTGGCCCGTTGTTGTTTATAATATATATCAATGATCTTGATGAAGGAATTACTAGTGATATGAGCAAATTCGCCGATGACACGAAAATAGGTAGGATAATTGATTCAAACGTAGATGTTAGGGAACTTCAGGAGGATTTAGACAAACTCTACTCTTGGTCAGAAAAGTGGCAGATGCAGTTCAATGTAGATAAATGCAAGGTTCTGAAGCTCGGGAGTGTCCATAACCCTAGCACTTATAAGTTAAATAATGTAGAACTTAGCCATACAGATTGCGAAAAGGACTTAGGGGTTATGGTGAGCAGCAACCTTAAACCAAGACAGCAATGCCTAAGCGTACATAATAAGGCAAATAGATTACTGGGATTTATATCAAGAAGTGTAAGCAACAGAAGTCCAGAGGTCATACTGCAGCTTTATACATCATTAGTAAGGCCTCACCTAGATTATGCAGCTCAATTCTGGTCTCCATATTACAGAATGGACATAAATTCGTTAGAAAACATTCAGCGTAGGATGACTAAATTAATACATAGCATTAGAAATCTTCCTTATGAAGAAAGATTGAAGACTCTTAAGTTACATTCACTTGTTAGACGAAGAATGAGGGGAGACCTGATCGAAGTGTATAAGTGGAAGATAGGTATTAATAAAGGGGATATTAACAAGGTCTTGAGGATATCTCTCCAAGAGAGAACCCGCAGTAATGGATTTAAATTAGATAAGCTTAGATTTAGAAAGGACATAGGAAAGTATTGGTTTGGAAATAGGGTAGTTGAGTGGAACAGTCTACCTAGTTGGGTTATTGAGGCTGGGACTTTGGGTAGTTTCAAATTTAGGTTGGATAAGTACATGAGTGGGAGGGGTTGGATTTGAGAGGGACTTGCACATCGGAGCTTGTTTCTTGTTCTTATGTTCTTACCTTCTCACAAAGTGCTCGAGTCTGCCCAGGTTGACATATTTCCTAAGATGTGCACCTTCATATGATAACTCTATACTGCACGAATATGACAGTATTCTGAGGCAGATTTTTACGAAAGTACTTAACCTTAATCTAGAAGACGGGCAGTGGAACCAAGCTACACTTCCAGTCAGACTAGGAGGCATTGGCATCCACAAGTCATCACAGTTTGCGATACCTGCTTTTCTGTCCTCGTGTATTGCATCCAGAGGGCTTGTAGCAGGGATTCTCCCTGAACTTCTTAGGGGCAAGATTGAAGTCCAGGACCAAAAATTCATTGACGTAGCAATGATCTGGGATAATCTAACGGGCTCTGAAACCAGACCTGCTCCCCCCAACAACTACAAACAATCGCACTGGGATGGTCCAATAGTGGAAAATATAGCCTTAACAATGCTTCAGTGTGTGTCAGGGAAGGATAGAGCCCGCCTCCTGGCAGTGAGAGCCCCTCATGATGGGGACTTTCTGCTGGCTGTTCCCAACTCCAGCCTTGGCACACGCCTCGACCCACAGACCATCCGCATCGGTGTTGCCCTTCGACTTGCCGCCCCTATTCTCGCCGAACACAGGTGTATTTGTGCCAGTGAAGCAGCAGACTGATTCGGGTACCATGGTCTTGTGTGCCGTAAATCCGAGGGAAAGGTTGCAAGACATGAGGTTAATAACATTATCAAGAGGAGCCTCGCAACAGCTGGATGCCCAGCAGTAAGGGAGCCACCCCAACTATGCAGGTCTGATGGGAGCCAGAAGCGTCCAGATGGTATTACCCTTCAAGCCTGGACAGATGGGAAGCAGGTGGTGTGGGACTATACATGTGCATCTACCTTGGCTGATACCTATCTCCAATACACCAGGGAGGAAGGAGGGACAGCTGCCAGCTTCAGGGAGTCCCAAAAGTCTAGAAAATATGGAGAACTTGCCCATCATTATATGTTTTTTTCCCCATAGGCTCAGAGACCCTTGGCTCATGGGGAAAGCGTGCATCTAATTTCCTTAAGGAGCTAGGAAAAAGACTCATCAGGGTAACTAAGGATCCCAGGGCAGCTAGTTTTCTGTTCCAGCGGCTCAGTGCGGCTGTTCAAAGGGGTAATGCCTGCTGCATTTTGGGCACACGCCCCAGCTCTGAGGAGCTGGATGAGATTTTCGCCTTATAATCGGTGATACACACGTAACAACATGTACCGTATATGCCACCTTTATATCAACAATGTATCTCTTAAATCTTCTGTACCATATTATGTAATAAAATACTCCTATTGGTGAAAAAAAATATATATTAAAAGATGGGGTGGTAGGGGAAGTGGAATATTCAAACGGCTTCAGGAAGAAATCAAAATATTCTTGCTTGAAGCCATATATATATTTTGTATAATGTGTGTGTATGTCGTGCCGAATATGTAGAACTGGTCAATTAGCAAGAACTTTTAAAATTAAGTCCTTTCTGAATTTTTCTCTTATGCGTTTAAAGATGTATTTTTTTCATTAATGTTAATGTAAAAAAATTTAATTTTGCTCCAAAAGAATCTTAGAAAACTTACCTAACCTTATTATAACAAGAGCAATGTATTTTAGCCTAACCCAACTAAATATATTTTAAATACGTTTACAGTAATTTTGTACCAAACAAACGCAATCAAATATATTTTTTTTCGTTAGGTTGAGAATGATTTTGGCGAAATTATTGCATACACAAATTTTCACTTGTCCCATATGGCAAAATGAGCGTTGCTATTTAAGCCAAGATCGCAAGTTCTGCCTATTCGGCACGAAACACACACACACACACACACACACACACACACACACACACACACACACACACACACACACACACACACACACACACACACACACACGCATATACACACACATACACACATAATGTACACACACTACAGATTAGTACAAAATGAAAGTATTCTTGTTTGAATATAATGAGAACGACATGTCTCTGAATTGCAACAACTGACACTGACATTTTGCACATGCGCTTGTGCACACCATTGTCTGACATGTACTTGCATTGCAGTATTTTACATAGTTTTGGTGCAGCTGTATTTCATGAAATTCAGCAAATGTTCAGAAACCGCTGCTAAAGTATTTTTCAGTTCTAGCTTTCCTTTCTTCAGTTCCCAACACCACTCGAAGTCGTTTAATTCCATTCCATTTCAGAAATTGTTTTTTAGAACCACACTGGCTGAGCGCTAAAGCTGCACCATTGGGGTCACACTACACCTTTTGTACGCCTTGTGTGAGTGAGTCTGATCTTTAGTTGACGCATTTTCATCGTATCTATCAAATAAGAGTTGCCTTCCCATATTTTCTCAGGACATGTTTTACACAAGTTGTAAGAGCGTCATCAAAGCTTTTGTGACCCCAGGGTGAACCATGTACCAAACAACCACTATCAACGCCATAATATACTTGCTAAAGTATATTCATATCACGGACTAGACTGCGCATATAATTCATCTGTTAACAGAGACTTTTGTGTCCCTCGCGAGTCCTTGTTTATCAAGCGTGGAAGCTGGAAACGTGAACAGTACCTGCAGATCAAGGCTACTTGTTTTAGCACATAGTAACAGGCGCTGGAACAAGAGTTTAGGTTCTACGGTGAATGACTCCTGTTTTACTTAGTCACAACCACAACAACAGTTGTAGTTGTTTTGAATGGTTTGTTACAGAGTGGTTCAAAAAGTAAGTCTTGTCAGTCATTTCATCCAGTATCTTCAGCCATATCTGAGTTGACAGTTATCAAATACAACTGTTGGAATTTCGTCTACAGATTAAATTCTCTCATTTAATTCTTAGTTGTCATAGTCACATGTTGCTTACTCCTTGTGTAGCAGATACCAAAAAAAAAAAAAAAACTCCTTCACTGAGTACTTGGGCACATATAGGAAGTGACATTGCCGAGGGAGGCTGTTGTTCAGTCGTAACACTGCCATGTAATGGCTTGATAAAGCTCCTGGAGAGCGAAACGTTGCCACAATAAATGTCACATTAGTTGCACTTGTGTCCTTTTACTTTACATATTGTCGGTAATTCTACCAACTTTATTACAAATGCAAGGTTCTGAAGCTCGGGAGTGTCCATAACCCTAGCACTTATAAGTTAAATAATGTAGAACTTAGCCATACAGATTGCGAAAAGGACTTGGGGGTTATGGTAAGCAGCAACCTTAAACCAAGACAGCAATGCCTGAACATTAAAATGGTATAAAATACCGACAGATTGTTAGGTAAGACACATATGCAACAGTTAGGTATCTTTATTTCGAAACGTTTCGCCTACACAGTAGGCTTCTTCAGTCGAGTACAGAAAAGTTGATAGAAGCAGAAGATACTTGAAGACGATGTAATCAGTCCATCACCCTTAAAGTTTTGAGGTGGTCAGTCCCTCAGTCTGGAGAAGAGCATTGTTCCGTTGTCTGAAACAATATTGTTTCAAGTATCTTCTGCTTCTATCAACTTTTCTGTACTCGACTGAAGCCTACTGTGTAGGCGAAACGTTTCGAAATAAAGATACCTAACTATTGCATATGTGTCTTACCTAACAATCTGTCGGTATTTTATACCATTTTAATGTTCACTACCTCCCCTCCCAGGATTCTACCCTCAATAGTCGATTAATACACACACTTATTTACTGCCAGGTGAACATGGGCAGCAGGTGTAAGGAAATGTGCCCAACGTCCCCCACCCCTCATAACTGGAATCGAACCGTAGACAATGCGAGCTGAGGTAAAAATAGTGAGATTTCTTGAATTAGGCCATCAGACAAGCAGCAGCTTCACTTACAGTCAAGTTCCCTCTTCCTGTGAATATAGGGCTTTCTTCTCAGTTATTCTGAGCACAGAATACACGACGAGATGGTTATAAATAGCCCCTGCAATCGGTTTTCTAGATATCATATTCTGCACAGCATTTCCACCGTAAATTATTTAAAGAATTTCACCCAACTCATTGCCATTCATTAACAAATCAGATGCATCCTAGAAAACTCGTTGTGCAGAGCACCCCCCCCCCCTCCAGGTTTAGTAAGTTTGAGGTCTGTTTTGTGGTTCATTATTAACTCTAGAACTTTAAAGAAGCTTATCGAATGTTAGAGCAGGTGTCTGTCCATATCTGCTAACGTTATCAGCAACAAAATATAAAGTTGATAATATGGCGATTTCATTTGTGGTATCCACATAAATAATTGGAAGTAACTTATTTTCCCAGGATGCTCGCCTTCATGAAGTAGCTTGCATATGCCATGTCAGCCACTCTCTCGTGGCATTAGAAAACGTGAGATGTTCTATAGGATATCCAGATTTCAAGTAGTCTGAATATTTGATTTTTTTGTTGTTGTTGGGTAAGTACTTAACTTGCCCATCAATGACAATTTTAATAATATTGTAGGCCATGTACCTGTGGATAATGTAGCTAAATGCTGAAAACATTACTTCTGTAAATAATCATGAGAATCTCGTATGATGCATTGTCAACCACATTCTTGTTTTATGTAGTTGTACTTCTAAGACCCATTGTAGATCACAAGATCGTTGACTGGTCAAAGTAACTGTAACACAAACAGAATGTTAATCCACTAAATAGATCTATAGAAACATTTAATACATTACATAGTCATTAGATATACTTGTTCAAAATTCCTTTTTTTTAAATTGCGAAAAATTCCTACAACAGTGTTGTATACCTCGTTGGAAAGACAGTTTCAATCAGAAATACTTATTGTATAATAGGCCAAACTTAATGTATTTTTTTTAATAAGGTGTATAAAGCCAAAATCTGAAACCTGTTGTCAGTGAGGCATCCATATTTGAATAGCGGCCATATTGGCTCACCACTGCCTGACACTGGTAGACACTTAGCCATGCCTTGTTCAGTCTTAATATTACTTCTAGGTTCACTTTTTTTCTTAATTTTATTAGTCTAATAGAATTTAATTCATTCCCTCATGACTTGCACTTAACTGCCTGTCTTCGTGGCGTAGCACTATAATGTATCAGCTCGTATTAAATTTCCATCGGTACCCCCCTCGTTCTGGTTCCATCAGGCGTGCGTGCGTGTAGATTGTTAATCATCTGACCTATAACTTTCTGAAAGCACACTCGTGTACTCTATCAGGCAGGAGATGCCTCGTAATCTGCACGTGGAAAATATTCCAAGGTAGGCTCTAATACACACATGCGTAACTTGAAATGAAAAATTTACTGGAATTCATAATATACAATTGGTGCCACAGGTGAGATAAAATCACAGTTGCTACCCTTACCAGGACATAAATGTTGGAACACCTTAAGGTAGTTTGTAAGAGGGAACCGAACAAGCTCATAGTGGAGGTGTTTTATCAGTCGCAGTGTGATTACAAGGTAGGCGGAGTGGCGAGGTTGCTAAAACTTGTTCAGACCAGTCTCATATCTTCCAGTATTTTATGACCTTGTATGTTATGATCATATCCTCTCTTGAATACAGTGTTGCACCAGTTTCACGTAGTCTATCTGATCGTGCGAAGATCAGGTAAACAACGGTTTAAAACCAGATGGTCTTCATTGACAAAGTGAACTTTTCGTCATAACGTTATGTAAAGGCAAATTTTCTTGCGGCGTAGTCAAATTCTCATTATTGATTTTTCAAAATCTGTCTAGCAAGAGCTTGTCAGTGTATGTGCCTTAGACAGCAAGTTTGTATTTTGTCATAACCATGTCCTCTTGAGTTCCGCAATTCTATTGGGAGAAGGCAGCGCTTTTCATGCACTTGTTTATTACAACCTTTTTTTTAAGCTAAGTCTGTATACCTTTGAGCTTTCTTAATTTGTTTGGCTAGGTGAAAGTTCCAAACTGGCGCTGAATCCTCTTAAAATGTCTCGCATTTAATAATATCTTGAGCACAACCTGACCTCAAAAATGTTCGTTTTAGCCTGTATTACAGTTCACAGTGAGAAATGTTCCCCAGTTTCTACTTGCCTTCATTGTACTGCACACATTAAATTGAAACTCAGTGTAGTCTCATTAGTCTTGTATACTGTTTACTTCGGTTATCCTTGTGCTGTTTTCTTAGGTTTTTAATGTGGCAGTGTCTGTCGTGCGCGCGACGCGCACGCCCTTGTTGGTGTGTTCGTGAGCTGGTGGGGAAGACGGCTAGTCTCACATTCCCAGGAGAATGTGGCGACCTCCCGCATATCGACCAGTCAGTAGCACGCCCACACTCACGCAAACTTCCACACTTCGCCAGGGAAGGCGTGAGGAGTGTGCGAAGGTTGCCATTGCTGCAGTAGTGCAGCTATAGTTATGTAGAGTTCGTGATGTCACGGTGTCGTCTGAACCTCTTCTTTTTTTCATCATCATTTTTGTACCTTTTTCTCTTACTACCCAAATTACACACGTTGAAAAAACTAGTCTAAGACTTAGGGAATTTGTCAGACGTATAAACTGGGACACCGAGGCCCACATTTTATGGAACAGTCTGCTTGAATGTTTTATTCGTAACTTCTTGAGGCAACATGTTACCTAATAATTTTTTTTTTAGTAAACCAGACCTTTGTTCCTAGGGGTGGTATAGTAGTATATTATAGCTTAGGTAGGGAGTTTGACACCAGTAGAGTTACTGATGACCTAGGTACCATACATTGTCGTCACTCGTCGTAGCAACAGCAGCACTGCTCTTGTGACCAACACAAACAATGTACTGTTTGTCAGTCAGAATAGATGAATGTATATAGTCGCACACCAGTACTCTCCTGTTCTTTCAGGGATATACTATATGGTAATATCCTCAGGGCAGTTTGCAAGATTGCCAGACACAAGAGATCAGGTTTCTCGGCTTGGCGCACTGTTGTGGCAATACTCGTCATTGACTTCCTTGGTATATGTAATTTATACTGTCCAGACCAATTGATCAAGAATAATAGAATTGCCGATAAAATGTTAGGTAAATACACAGATGCAACATGTGACATTTTTGTGGCAACGTTTAGATCTCCAAGAGTTTGACAAAGCTCTTGGAGAGCGAACTAAAATGTCACATTAGTTGCATCTCTGTCCATTTACCTAACTTATTGATCATGTTTCACCTTTCTGATATTCATGGTGAATAGGGGCAGCAGGTAGAGCCATTGTAATATGAAAGATCTGTGGGTCGAGAATTGTGCCCATTTCCCAAACATGGAAACTGTTAGGAAATTGAGTGGTGTCCTGACAGACTTGACGGCCACATTTTCGTCCAAACGATGCACTCTGGAGTCATTGTAAAACTATTACATAGTGGTTGTCTGAAGATAGTGATTCATTCACCACCCTGGCATCATTTTAATTGTGCATGGTGTCACTGAATATTAAACCTTTTAAATATTGCATTTCTATGGTGTGAGGGTGGGGTTATCAAGGTGTGCGCATTTGTAAGGTGGGTGTTGTCACGGTGGGTGTGTTTGGGAGGAGGGATGGCAGAGTAAAGTGTTGGGGAGGGGGTGTTGTCACGGTGTGTGTTTGGGAGGGGAGGGTATTGCAGGGTGGGTGGGTGCGCGTGCGTGCGCTCACCTATGTAGTTGCAGGGGTCGAGTCAGCTACTGGCCCTGCCTCTTCAGCCAAGCACCTTAATTACTGGGAACTTTAAATCCCTTGACCTGTACTCCTTGGATTTCAGGTGAGGAGGATATAATCTACACCTGGAAAATCCTACAGGGACTGGTCCCAAATATGCACACACAAATAACTCCCTACGAAAGCAAGAGATTAGGTAGACTGCTACAATACCCCCAATTAAAAGCAAGGGTGTTAGTGAACATTAAAATGGTATAAAATACCTAACAAGGGTGTTAGTACCAGTAGACCCGTGGCTGTCTTCAAGAGGGAGTTGGACAGATACCTCAAGTCAATGCCCTATCAGCCGGGCTGCTGTTCGTAGGATGGATTGCGTGCGACCAGTAGTAATAGCTTGGTTGATCAGGCCCTGATACGCCAGGAGGCCTCGTCGAGGACCGGGCTGTGGGGGCGTTGACTTCCAGGACAACCTCCAGGTAGGTAGCTTAAGAGGTACGATAAGGCTCTAAGCCAGGAATGTGTGGACCTAGTGACCAGCGAAGAGGCAGGGCCAGCAGCTGACTCGACCCCTGCAGCTACATAGGTGAGCGCAGGGTTTTCCAGTGGGCAGTGAAGAACATGACATTCCATGGTGATAAGTTCCAGCTGCTTAGGCATGGAAAGAATGAACTCAAAAGGAACACTATACAAAACTCGAGAGGAGTCGCCATATAGAACGAAAGACCTGGGAATAATTATGTCAGCTGACCTTTCTTTTAAAGACCATAGCCCTTGTGGCTTAGCGCTTCTTTTTTTGATTATAATAATAATAATTTTAAAGACCATAACAAGACAAAGATCTCAACAGCCAGAAGGATGACTTGGTGGGTATTGAGAACTTTCAAAACAAGGGAAATAATGCCAATGGCGACTCTTCAAATCGCTAGTGCTTCCTCATTTAGAATATTGCTCAGTGCTGACGGCCCCGTTCAAAGCAGGAGAAATATTTAAGCTGGAATAAATAGATCGTTTACGGCTCACATTGAGCCAGTAAAACACCTAAATTATTGGGAACGCCTTCAAGTCTTGAACGTATTCGAGGGCCTGGTCCCAAATCCGCACACTGCCATAACATACTGGAGTGAGAGAGATGGGAGGAAGTGTAAAATAAACCCAGTGAGGAGCAGAGGTGCGGTGGGGACAATAAGGGAACACTGTATCAACATCCGGGGTCCCAGCCTATTCAACATCTTAACCAGAAGATATCAGAAACACGGCTGAAACAAGTGTAAAAGCCTTGAAGAGGAAACTGGACGGGTATCTTCACCAGGTGCCAGATCAACTAGGTTGTGATGGATATGTGGGGCAGTGGGCCTCCAGCAGCAGCAACAGCCTGGTTGACCAGGGAAGCACCAGACGAGCCTGGCTCAGAGTGGTGAAACTCTCGAAACCCTTAAAAGGTATAAGGTATATCATTGGCATGGCATCCTTTGTTTTAAAAGTTCTCATTATCCGTCCTGTCATTTTCCTCGTAGATGTGAAAGTGACGTTGTTGTGATCCTTGAAGGTGAGATCCTCTAATATTAACACTTCCAAAGTCCTTCACTTTAGTTTTTCGCTCTAACTGTATTAGAATGTTGTATGCCCCCTTCTAGCTATTATCTCTTAGTTTTCCACAACAGTAACTGAAATTTGTCCTCACTGAGTATGTTTTCCGCGACCCATTGGACAAATTGGTTTAGTCTCTTGGAGATTTACCATGTCCTCAGTGGATGACTCGTGGAAATTCTAGTATCGTCTGCAAAAGAAAACGCTTAAAGATATGAATGGATCTTGCCTCTACCCCTTCACTCCAGTTCGTTCCACTTCCTGACTATAAGACATAGCTGTGACTCTGAAGTTCCGTTTTTTTTTGTTTTTTTCCAATTCTCAAACATGGTCCCTACTCACTTTGTCATTTCCTCAAAGCATTTCGTATGTTATCATATTTTCCCTAGTCATATCATCAGGTTGAGTTCCCTTAACCTCTTATACGACATGCCCTCACAGCTCCGTGATTGGTCTTGTTGCAAACCTTTGCACCTTCAATTTCTTGACATGCTTGACCAGGTGTGGGTTCCATATTGGTGCTGCATACTCCAATATGGGCCTGATGTACGCGGTGTAGTGTCGTGAATGATTCCTTAGAGGTCAAAAAGCTGCTCTTAGATTTGCCAGATGCACATTTGCTGCAGCAAATGTGCATCTGGTATACCATTCTTGTACATATTTGGTTGTGCTCCTCAGGTATAATGCTCATCCCAAGGTCCTTCACCTTTAGTGGGGCTTACAGCCTTTACCTCCCTCCCCCAACCCTGTACTCAGTCAGGGGTCCTGTGTCTCCTTTCCTGATCCTTATAACTTTGCACTTGCTGGGGGTTAGACTCCAGAACCTTTCGTCAGCCTAGACCTGCAGCCTGTCCAGATCCATTTGTAGCCTTTCGTAGTCCACGTCTACTTAGTCCCATTAGCTTCGTCATCTGCCAACTGGGACACCTCGGACTCTGTCCCTTCCCTCATGTCTTTCACGTATACAAGACATAACATCGGCCATAGTACCGCCCTGTGGAAACCCGCTCGTCACATGGATTCATTCAGACTGCTTGGTTTTGGGGTTGTCAAGGGGTATGCATGTTTCAGAGGGGTTGTCAAGGTGTTTGGGAGGAAGGCGTTTTCAAAGTCGGGGTTGGCGTTAGGGTGTTGTCAAGGAGTATTTTGGGAGGTTGGCATTGTCACGGTGTGTGTTTGGGAGGGAGAGTGCTGTCAACGTATGTAAAAGTATTTGTGATTGGGTATTGCCAAGGTGGGTGTGTGTATTTGGGAAGGAGGGTGTTCTCAATGTGGGTATGTTTAGAAGGGGGGAGTGTTGTCAAGGTGTTGGGGGTTGAGTGGAGGTGTCAAGGTTGGTGGGGGGGGGGACGGACGGATGGAGGGATGGAGGGAGGGAGGGAGGGAGGGAGGGAGGGAGGTGCGTGTGGCACACATCAGTCTTGCAGTGATGACGCCAGCTTCTCTACTGATACTTCACCTTTAGTCTCACCTCTTCTCATCCCCCCTTCCCCCTCCCCCTTCTTTCCTCACATTACCCCTGTACCAATTTTTTTTTATCCCCCCTACTCTTCTCTCCCTTAAATCTCTTCCAGCCTTTACACAGCCTTTTACTATCCCCTCTCCTCCATCCCTATCGTTTCCTATCCCCCCTCCATCCCTATCGTTTCCTATCCCCCCTCCATCCCTATCGTTTCCTATCCCCCCTCCATCCCTATCGTTTCCTATCCCCCCTCCATCCCTATCGTTTCCTATCCCCCCTCCATCCCTATCGTTTCCTATCCCCCCTCCATCCCTATCGTTTCCTATCCCCCCTCCATCCCTATCGTTTCCTATCCCCCCTCCATCCCTATCGTTTCCTATCCCCCCTCCATCCCTATCGTTTCCTATCCCCCCTCCATCCCTATCGTTTCCTATCCCCCCTCCATCCCTATCGTTTCCTATCCCCCCTCCATCCCTATCGTTTCCTATGCCCCCTCCCTCCCCGTCGTTTCCTATCTCCCCCCTCCCTCCCCGTCGTTTCCTATCTCCCCCCCTCCCTCCCCATCGTTTCCCATCTCCCCCCTCCCTCCCCATCGTTTCCCATCTCCCCCCTCCTTCCCCATCGTTTCCCATCTCCCCCCTCCCTCCCCATCGTTTCCCATCTCCCCCCTCCCTCCCCATCGTTTCCCATCTCCCCCCTCCCTCCCCATCGTTTCCCATCTCCCCCCTCCCTCCCCATCGTTTCCCATCTCCCCCCTCCCTCCCCATCGTTTCCCATCTCCCTCCCCATCGTTTCCCATCTCCCCCCTCCCTCCCCATCGTTTCCCATCTCCCCCCCCTCCCTCCCCATCGTTTCCCATCTCCCCCCCCCTCCCTCCCCATCGTTTCCCATCCCCCCTCCCCCCGTTTCCCATCTCCCCCCTCCCTCCCCATCGTTTCCCATCTCCCCCCCTCCCTCCCCATCGTTTCCCATCTCCCCCCCTCCCTCCCCATCGTTTCCTATCTCCCCCCCTCCCTCCCCATCGTTTCCTATCTCCCCCCCTCCCTCCCCATCGTTTCCTATCTCCCCCCCTCCCTCCCCATCGTTTCCTATCTCCCCCCCTCCCTCCCCATCGTTTCCTATCTCCCCCCTCCCTCCCCATCGTTTCCTATCTCCCCCCCTCCCTCCCCATCGTTTCCTATCCCCCCCTCCCTCCCCATCGTTTCCTATCTCCCCCCCTCCCTCCCCATCGTTTCCTATCTCCCCCCCTCCCTCCCCATCGTTTCCTATCTCCCCCCCTCCCTCCCCATCGTTTCCTATCTCCCCCCCTCCCTCCCCATCGTTTCCTATCTCCCCCCTCCCTCCCCATCGTTTCCTATCTCCCCCCCTCCCTCCCCATCGTTTCCTATCTCCCCCCCTCCCTCCCCATCGTTTCCTATCTTCCCCCCTCCCTCCCCATCGTTTCCTATCTTCCCCCCTCCCTCCCCATCGTTTCCTATCTTCCCCCCTCCCTCCCCATCGTTTCCTATCTCCCCCCCTCCCTCCCCATCGTTTCCTATCTCCCCCCCTCCCTCCCCATCGTTTCCTATCTCCCCCCCCTCCCTCCCCATCGTTTCCTATCTCCCCCCCCTCCCTCCCCATCGTTTCCTATCTCCCCCCCTCCCTCCCCATCGTTTCCTATCTCCCCCCCTCCCTCCCCATCGTTTCCTATCTCCCCCCCTCCCTCCCCATCGTTTCCTATCTCCCCCCCTCCCTCCCCATCGTTTCCTATCTCCCCCCCTCCCTCCCCATCGTTTCCTATCTCCCCCCCTCCCTCCCCATCGTTTCCTATCTCCCCCCCTCCCTCCCCATCGTTTCCTATCTCCCCCCCTCCCTCCCCATCGTTTCCTATCTCCCCCCCTCCCTCCCCATCGTTTCCTATCTCCCCCTCCCTCCCCATCGTTTCCTCTCCCCCCCCCCTCCCTCCCCATCGTTTCCTATCTCCCCCCTCCCTCCCCATCGTTTCCTTTCCCCCCTCCATCCCTGTCGTTTTCCCCCCTCCATCCTTTACCTTTGATATACCTTTGAGTTGATTTTTTTTCTACTTCCCGAGCCCAGCCTTGTCTGGTTCTTGCCTGGTCAACCAGACTGTTTCTGCTGGCAGCCCACTGCCCAACATATCCATCACAGACTGACTAATCTGCCACCTGGTGAAGATAATTGTCCAATTTCCTCTTGAAGACTTAACTTGTCCCAGCAGTGTTTGATATTTTCTGGTATGATGTTGAATAGTTTGGGGCCACGGATGGTGATGCAGGGATTTTGAGGTACCTGCAATGACCCTTATTTTCGGATTATTTTGCGCTTCCTCCCATATCTCTCGCTCCAGTATGTTAAGGCAGTGTTCAGATTTGGGGCAAGGCTCTCGAGCCCTTTCCAGCTATATAACCTCTCCTTCGACTCAGTGAGTACAAATTTAGGACTTTAAAATTTTCTCGGTAATTTAAATGCTTTATTGGCTCTACGTGGGCAATAAGTGATCTACTTATCTGGTCCAGCTGTGACCCCTCTCCTTCCCTGAACGAGGTTGTCAACATAAAATATTCTAAATGAGAGTACCAGTGATTTGATTAGTGTCACCATTGGCACTATTTCCCTTGTTTTGAAATTTCTCATTATCCACTCCGTCAGTTTCCTGGCTGTTGTGCTCTTTGAAAGAAAGGTCAGCTGATATAATTACTACCAGGTCTTTCATGTGTTCTTTCATTCTTTTCTATGGTTGTCTTGAGTTTGAGTTCTTCATACTTTCCATGCCTAAGCAGCCGGAACTTATCACCACTGGATGTCATTTTCTCCACTCCCAACTGAAAACCCTGCTTATATCTTCCTGTAGTTTTTCAGTGTTTTTACTGAGGTGGCTTTAGTGCTTATTTGTTTGCAAATGATACAAAACTGTGATGGGTGTTTGAGGATAAACAGAGGTGCCAGGACAGTGCCTTGGAATTGAGTTTTTTTTTTACCTAACTGATGGTGAATTTTTCTGTTTACTACAGTACTGTGTTCTGTGTAAGAAACTTGAAAATCCATCTGCCTACCTTCCTCGTAATGCCTTTGACCCCTCATTTTGTATGATGCCATGTGCAGATGAGCTGTCTACACTAAGGTCTCTCATATTTCACTTAGAACTAAACTTTTCTCCAAAGAATATTGAAAACTCATGCTAGTGGTACTTTGCCCCTTATTTATATATAAAAAAGAGTCTTCGAATTGGGTCCAGGTGCTGAATGAGCAGGAATAATTTCTATTTTTTTCTTCTTCAGATTCTGTGGGATTATTAATATCAGTTGGTCTGTTTGGCCTTCAGATGGAATGAATTTCTCTATTCTCCACTTTCATTTAGTGGGTTGCTGAACACCAACTCATTGTTTTAGAATTTTGTTCATTTCCTGTTAATCCATATATGAACCTCCTGTTATTAATGGAGTAATTCTACTGGCAGTTCTTAGCTTGGATTTTGCACATGTGTAGAAAAATTTGGAGTTTCTGAAGTCTGCAAATTCTGTTTTCATGCACAGTGATTTTGACTTGCAGATATAGGACCAGTCCCTTCAGGATTTTCCAGGTATAAGTTATAATGACCCATCTTGTCTACATTCTAAGGGGAGACTTTGGGCATTCCAAGTAGTTCAGATGTTTGTCTTGGTTTATCCAGCCTATCATTTTCCTTGCAGTAGCAACAGTCTTGATCCTCAAATGGAAGATCTACTGACATCACTCCAGTCTCACACATGGAACTTTCACTGAGTGGTTTTAGTTTGTCCTGTACTGTTTCTTTATTTCCTTCATTCTTCCATAGTGGAGCAACTGATACTTGGCCTCATTGAACATCTTGTTGTCTGAGACCCATTTAAAACTTAATTTGCAACCAACTGAAGATTGGTTGCATCTTTGAAAGACTTTTTTTTTTCTCCTTTCGTAGAGAAACAGTAAGTACTGTCTTGAACAGTTAAATATATACACACATGCACGCTTAATTCGCAAACAGGAGAAAGTACTTGTGAAGGTATGAAGGCCCTTTCAGACCCTCGGAAAGTATTTGAAAGGTCCATTCCTCCTCATGAAAAGAAAATATAGAATAATAAACTAAAACAGTATAATATAAAAAAAAATTATTTAAGCAAAACTTTTTTTTTTTTTTTTTAAAGAAAGGAGGAACAGTGCAGGAGGCCTGTTGGCCCATACTAGGCAGGTCCTTTACAATTCATCCCACTAACAAAACATTTGCCCAACCCAATTTTCAATGCCACCCAAGAAATAAGCTCTGATGTGCAAGTCCCACTCAAATCCAACCCCTCCCACTCATGTACTTATCCAACCTAAATTTGAAACTACCCAAAGTCCCAGCCTCAATAACCCAACTAGGTAGACTGTTCCACTCATCTACTACCTTATTTCCAAACCAATACTTTCCTATGTCCTTTCTGAACCTAAACTTATCTAATTTAAATCCATTACTGCGGGTTCTCTCTTGGAGAGACATCCTCATGAAATGTTCTTAGCTGAAGCAAAAAATGAAAAATAAAATTATAAGTAACTCTTGAAACAAAGCTAATACAGTGGACCCCCGGTTAACGATATTTTTTCTCTCCAGAAGTATGTTCAGGTGCCAGTACTGACCGAATTTGTTCCCCTTAGGAATATTGTGAAGTAGATTAGTCCATTTCAGACCCCCAAACATTCACGTACAAACGCACTTACATAAATACACTTACATAATTGGTCGCATTCGGAGGCGATCGTTATGCAGGGGTCCACTGTATGTACAGCAGACGGATGGTATTCCGATGTGCAGATGTTGGCGAGTAGCTCAGGATTCACTTGGAGTTTTGAGCAAGAAGCTGGTGTGAGACAGTAGTCACTGGTGGATGCGACTCTTATGAAGTTCTGCCCGAGACAGAGTACAGATGCTAATATTCCCCACAGTGAACTGCTGGCTGTGGAACAGATTTTGCTTCAGGGAGGTGAAGACCATAGATGATCAACCACAAAGGTGAAGTGTGCATACTGCAGTGTTCTGTAAAAGATGAGGTTTGTTTTGGACCCATTGCCTAGATCCCGCTGCCTGTCTTGCCTCGACAATGTCAAGTGACTCAGAACAACAGGACTGAATAAAGAGTAAAACAGCAAGTTGCAAACCAGGACCAGTAGTCACTCACAAGACAGGCAGAAGGCTTTCAAAAGAAATGAAGATAAAGATTGTTAAAATATGCTAGTCAAATATTTGGTCTGGTTAAATTAATTAAAAACCCAACACAGTACAGACACTCCTCACTTAACGACCGAGTTCCATTTCTATGACTAGGTTAAGCGAATTGGTTGATGAGTGAGGAGCCGCCCCTTTACCGACATTTCCAGCATGCTGTAGTGGGTTTGTCTACCATCTATAGGTATTGTTTTAGTGTCACCTTTGCACCATTTATAACATTTTTAGTATATAAATGTTTATTACAATATACAGTACACTATTATATGAAAAGAATAGAGAAAATGGGTACATGGGTTTGCACAAATAATCCGCTCAGAGAGGAGCTTACGGCGACATTTCAGTCTGACTAGGATCATTTACAAAGTCACACTAACGGAAAAGAAAAGGGGGTAGTATATATGTATAGGCCAGCAGACAGGGCCGGGTTGTAGGAAAGGAAGTAGTGGTGGTAGTAGTAGTGTCAGACCAAGAAAGAGGAGCACTGCAGGAGAGCTAGGGGCCCCACAAAGGGTAGGAACAAAAAACACACAGGGCAGGGGGGATAGAAATGAAGGACCAAACACTCTAGAAGAAAGAAAACCCAAAGAAAGGACAAAGGAAAGGGGAAGAGGAAGGAGAGAGAAAAAAGAATCTTGAGTTAAGTCACGGGTGTTCTGAAGTTTGCAGCATTTTACAATGTAATGGGAAAGGAAGGCATCTACAGAGACAGGACTAAGATTCATACAGGGGAAAGTTGTATCTAAGGGAGGATTCAACCAGATGGTAACTGGAAGTAGGGTAGACAGTTTTAGCAGAAGACCAGTCAGTAGGATGACTGTGATCTGACATGACAGAATAGTGCATTGACTGGTCCTTTGCTAAAACTGTCTACCCTACTTCTAGCTCCCACAGTTGCCATCTGGTTGAATCCTCCCTAACATAACTTTCCTTGTATGACTTTTAGTCCTGGCTTTGCCTTTCCTTTCCCATTACATTGTAAAATGCTCCAAACTTCAAAACACCAGTGACTTAATCCAGTTTCTTTTTTCTCTCCTTCCTCTTCCCCTTACCTTTTCCCTTTCTTCTTTGGGGTTTCTTCTGCCTTGGGTATCTGGTCCTTTTTATCATCCCCCCCACCCTGTGTGGTGTTTTGTTCCTACCATTTATGGGACCCCTAGCTCTCCTGCAGTGCCCCTCTTTCTTGGTCTGACTAATCACCATTTGTTATTATTACTACTACTATAACTATTATTACTATTATTATTACTTATACTATTATTACTACTAATACTATTATTACTACTAATACTATTATTACTACTAATACTATTATTATTACTACTAATACTATTATTACTACTACTAATACTATTATTACTACTACTAATACTATTATTACTACTACTAATACTATTATTACTACTACTAATACTATTATTACTACTACTAATACTATTATTACTACTACTAATACTATTATTACTACTACTAATACTATTACTACTACTAATACTATTACTACTACTAATACTATTATTACTACTAATACTATTATTACTACTAATACTATTATTACTACTAATACTATTATTACTACTAATACTATTACTACTATTATTACTACTATTATTACTATTATTACTACTACTATTACTACTATTACTATTACTACTATTATTACTATTACTATTATTACTACCACCATAATTACTATTACTACTATTACTATTATTATTACTATTATTACTACTATTATTACTATTATTACTGCTACTACTATTACTATTATTACTATTACTATTATTACTATTACTATTATTACTATTACTCTTATTACTCTTATTACTATTACTACTATTACTAGTACTACTATTACTAGTACTACTATTACTAGTACTATTATTACTAGTACTATTATTAGTACTACTATTACTATTATTGCTACTACCACCACCTCTACTTCCTTTCCTACTGCCTCTCTTGTCCCGTCCCTGTTTGCTGGCCTATATATGTACTGCTCCTTTCTCTCCTTTGTTAGTGTGAACATAAGAACATAAAGGAGGAACACTGCAGCAGGCCTGTTGGCCCATACTAGGCAGGTCCTTTACAATTCATCCCAATAACAAACATTTGACCAACCCAATTTTCAATGCTACCCAAGAAATAAGCTCTGATGTGCAAGTCCCACTCAAATCCAACCCCTCCCACTCATGTACTTATCCAACCTAAATTTGAAACTACCCAAAGTCCTAGCCTCAATAACCCAACTAGTTAGACTGTTCCACTCATCAACTACCCTATTTCCAAACCAATACTTTCCTATGTCCTTTCTAAATCTAAACTTATCTAATTTAAATCCATTACTGCGGGTTCTTTCTTGGAGAGAGATCCTCAAGACCTTGTTAATATCCCCTTTATTAATACCTATCTTCCACTTATACACTTCAATCAGGTCTCCCCTCATTCTTCGTCTAACAAGTGAATGTAATTTAAGAGTCTTCAATCTTTCTTCATAAGGAAGATTTCTAATGCTATGTATTAATTTAGTCATCCTACGCTGAATGTTTTCTAACGAATTTATGTCCATTCTGTAATATGGAGACCAGAATTGGGCTGCATAATCTAGGTGAGGCCTTACTAATGATGTATAAAGCTGCAGTATAACCTCTGGACTTCTGTTGCTTACACTTCTTGATGTAAATCCCAGTAATCTATTTGCCTTATTACGTACGCTTAGGCATTGCTGTCTTGGTTTAAGGTTGCTGCTCACCATAACCCCCAAGTCCTTTTCGCAATCTGTATGGCTAAGTTCTACATTATTTAACTTATAAGTGCTAGGGTTATGGACACTCCTGAGCTTCAGAACCTTGCATTTATCTACATTGAACTGCATCTGCCACTTTTCTGACCAAGAGTAGAGTTTGTCTAAATCCTCCTGAAGTTCCCTAACATCTACGTTTGAATCAATTATCCTACCCATCTTTGTGTCATCGGCGAATTTGCTCATATCACTAGTAACACCCTCATCAAGATCATTGATATATATTATAAACAACAACGGGCCCAAGACTGATCCCTGTGGAACGCCATTTGTTACAGATCCCCACTCGGATTTAACCCCATTTATGGACACACTCTGCTTCCTGTCTGTGAGCCATGACTCGACCCACGAGAGCACTTTTCCCCCAATGCCATGAGCTGCCACTTTCTTTAAGTCTTTGGTGCGGAACTCTATCAAAAGCCTTACTAAAATCTAAGTAAATAATATCAAATTCTTTATCGTGGTCAACAGCCTCAAAAGCTTTACTGAAGAAAGTTAATAAATTAGTTAGACAAGACTGGCCTCTTGTGAATCCATGCTGAGTATCATTAATCAAGCTATGCTTATCGAGATGGCTTCTTATAATCTCAGCTATAATTGACTCTAGTAATTTGCCTACAATTGAGGTCAGGCTTATTGGGCGGTAATTTGATGGTAACGACTTGTCCCCTGTTTTAAAAATAGGAATTATATTAGCCATCTTCCACATATCAGACACTACACCTGTTTGAAGAGATAAATTAAAAATATTAGTTAACGGTTCACAGAGTTCCATTTTGCATTCCTTAAGAACCCTTGAAAAAACCTCATCAGGACCCGGTGACTTATTTTGCTTCAGTCGGTCTATCTGCTTCACAACCATTTCACTAGTGACTGTGATGTTACATAATTTATCTTCTGGCCCACTGTAGAAATTAATTACTGGAATATTGTTAGTGTCTTCCTGCGTAAAAACCGAGAGAAAATAATTATTTAAAATCGAGCACATTTCATTCTTTGTCACTAAGATGCCTGTAGTTATTTTTAAGGGGACCTATCTTATTTCTGACTTTTGTTCTATATACTTGGAAAAAACTTTGGGTTAGTTTTAGAATCCCTAACAACTTTAATTTCATAGTCCCTTTTAGCTTTTCTTATCCCCTTTTTAATATCCCTCTTAATGTCAATATACTGATTCATAAGATGACACTCGCCTCTTTTGATACGCCTATAAATTCCTTTCTTATGCCCTAGTAGATATTTCAGCCTATTATTCATCCATTTTGGGTCATTTCTATTTGATCTAATTTCTTTATACAGAATAAACGTTCGTTCTTTGAGCCTCGTGTATAGTGTTCAGAAAACTGTCATATTGATAGCTCTCTTCGTTACCCCAGTCAACAGATAAGTGTTCTCTAAGCCCATCGTAATCTGCTAAGCGAAAATCTGGGACTGTTACTGAGTTATCCCTACTATCATACTTCCATTCAATGCTAAATGTAATTGATTTGTGGTCGCTAGCACCCAGTTCCTCTGAAACTTCCAAGTTATTAACAAGGGATTCATTGTTTGCCAGAACTAAGTCAAGCAGGTTATTACCCCTTGTAGGTTCTGTCACAAACTGCTTCAAAAAACAATCCTGAACTACTACTAAGAAGTCGTATGATTCTAAATTCCCAGTCAAGAAATTCCAATCAATATGACTAAAGTTAAAGTCTCCTAGAATTACTACATTATCGTGCCTTGTGGCCCTAACAATTTCCTCCCATAGTAGTCTCCCCTGGTCCCTATCTAAGTTTGGGGGACGGTATATCACACCTAAAATTAATTTTTCATGCCCCTCTGAAAATTCTATCCAAACAGACTCTGTATGTGTTACTTCAGACTTAATACCCGTTTTTATGCAACAGTTCAAGCGATCTCGGACATACAATGCCACCCCACCCCCCTTCCCGACACTTCTATCTACTTGGAACACTTTAAAACCCTGAATGTGCCATTCCGCAGGCATGTCCCGACTTTTTGAATTAAACCACGTTTCAGTTAAGGCAAATACATCAATGTTACCTGCACTAGCAACTAGTCTCAACTCGTCCATCTTATTCTTAGCACTGCGACTTTGTAAATGGTCCAAGTCGGACCAAAACGTCGTTGTAATCTTCTCTCTCGTGTGTGTGGGTCATTTGTGTATTGGTCTAATCACAGTGTTGTGCCTTTGCTATTTAGGTTTGCATACTGTAAATACAGGTAATAATTCTTATGCACTCGGAATAAAGAAAAGGTCGTCAGCATCCTCAGTGAAGCTGTCAGCAAGGTTATCAGCAGCTGTAGAGGGCCCAGGTAAGGGAGATAACTGCAAGGAAATGGAAGGACATGTAGGGGTCCTTGGTGTAGCCAGCTCCAAGTCATGTGGTATTGCTTAGACTTTCTTACCAGCTTCATAGTCACTTATGATCTTTATTTTCATCTTGAGATTGATAGCCGCCTTTTGTTTCTTAGCACTTCCTCCAGGTGAAGTTATGCTTTTCCTTTTTGCTGACATCTTGTACTGTGGGGTGCACTAACTACAAATTTGTAGATGAAATATGCAGTCTTGGAGACTGCAAACGCTAGTATAGTGAGTACTCTCCGACTGCAGAAATGAAACTGAGATACCGCACTGCCATTTCCATGACCAAGGTTCTTGTACAGCGTACAGTACTGACTGGTTGGAGAGCTGGTTGTAAGTCCAAGCGGTCGTTAAACAGGTAGGTCGTTAAGTGAGGAGTGCCTGTATAACAGTAAAGGTGGAACTCGATACAGTAGGGCCTCGCTTATATGGCAGGTTTGGTTCCAGGCTTCTAATAGAAAGCAGACATCACTGGAAAACAGAACACCATTTTTTCCACTTATAAATGCATATAATTGCCAGATAACAAGTTTATACTAGCATATATTAAGCTAGCAATAGAACTAGGCATTAAAAAGTAAAATACACACAGTACCCTCATTAATTTCTTACCTTAAAAATATTTGTAGTCTTAATGCAGGGTGAGAGGTGAGTAGCATTTATTTGTAGGAAGTCAGGTGTGAGAGGTATGGCAGCCAGCCTGGGCAGGCCACCCCCACCTCACACATAATATACTATTACATTTAAAGAACCCCAGAGCAATAAAATGCATATACAGTACACTCGTTACTTTAAAATATCTGTAGTCTTAATGTAGGGTGATAGAATAAAGAAGGTAAAACAAACGAGACAGATTGAGTAAATGAGAGGAGAGACACTGAGAATGTAAACAAGCAGGCAAACGAGTCTGGTTTTTTGTGGGGGTGTATTTATCATGTTTATGTTACATAGCATGTTCATTATATAATTTTGAAAAAAATATCAGATGGACTAATGAAAATGTTTATGTATTAACGTAATATGACATTTAATGCGCCTCATTGATTATTATTGTGAATTATCATTACAGTGGACCCTTGGTTTTCATGATTAATCCCTTCCAGAGTTTGCCAAAAACCAAAACTCACAAAAACCAAAACTAATTTTCCCCATAAGAAATAATGTAAATCCAATTAATCTGGTCCAGACGCCCAAAAGTATTAAGAAAAGTAATTCTTTTAGAGATTAAATATAGATTTACATATAGAAAAGAATGACAAATCAATATAGTAAAGCAATAATATCACACTTACCTTTATTGAAGACACTTGTTGGTGTATGGAAGACAGGAGGGAAAAGGGTGGAGAAGTTACTAGTGTTTGGAAGGGGAATCCCCTTCCATAAAGACTGGCATCTCTAAGATTTGCCTAAAATGGGACAAGGCATTGCCATTGAACATGTCGCAGACACGGCCTACAACAGCTTTGTTAGGGTTATGTTCCTCCACAAACGTTTGCACCTCACTCCACTTTGCACAAATGTCCTTAATCTTTGAAGAAGGCACCTTTTTTCCCTCTCTCTTCCTCCTCCTGTGAAGCAGTTTCCTCAGCTGTGGTCTGTTGCTGTTGCAGATGAAGCTCTTGCAGCTCTTCAGTGGTTAGCTCTTCACTTGCCCTCCAACTCTTCCACATCATGGCCACTCGCATCCAACCCCATGGAATTCCCCAATACCACAGTACATTCCACAATGTCTCTTGGACATCCTGGCCACAATTTTTTCCAAGCAGTTCATCATCCTGGAAGTCACTCCATGCCAAGCCTTATCTATAAGGGAGATATTGAAGTGATCCTTCCAGAACTCTCTTAGGATCAGTTCAGTGTTCGAGGTCACGTCAAAGCATCTTTGAAACATTGCTTTGGTGTAGAGTTTTTTGAAGTTTGAAATGATCTGCTGGTCCATAGGCTGGATGAGAGGAGTGGTATTAGGGGGCAAGAACTTCACTGTGATGAAACTAAACTCTTCCAACAATTGGTCATCCAAGTCTAGAGGATGAGCAGGAGCACTGTCTATTAGCAGGAGGCACTTGAGCGGCAATTTATTACAGGAGGTATTTCTTCACACTTGGGCCAAACACTTCTTAAGAACATGAAGAGGAACACTGCAACATGCCTACTGACCCATGCAGAGCAGGTCCATGACAACCACCTCCACCCCCCACCCCTGGATTAGCCCAATGACCCACCTAGTCTGGTCACTTCCACTAAGGAAAGAGCACAGCATCAGACCTAGGAAAGAGCACGGCAAGGAAAAGTTATCTCGTGACCCATGCCTTATTGTTAAGGCTTCCACACCAAACACAATTTACTCTTGACGACACTGTTTTTCTTAAACACTGGGATTTTGTGATACACCAGTAAAGGCTTCACTTTGAAATCCCCCACTAGCATTACCATAGAACAGAGTGTTAGCCTGTCTTTCATAGACTTGTCCTGACAGTGCCTTTTCCTCCTGCGTAATATAGGCCCTCTTTGGCATTTTTCTTCCAAAAGAGGCTTGTTTCGTCACAATTCAACACTTGTTGGGGGAGAAATCCTTCAGCCTCTACGTACTCCTTGAATTCATGCACAAATTTTTCACCCGCATGTTTGTCTGAACTTGCAGCCTAACCATGCCTTAACCCTTTCAGGGTCCGTCCCGTAGATCTACGGCTTTACGGGGAGTGTCCAAACCGTAGATCTACGCCATGAGCTCAGCTCACTGATAAACTGTGAGTGGTACATTTGGGCCTAGATATGAGAGAATACATCTATGTGGTATGTGTGCACCACATAAAACAGATCCTGCAGCACACTGTGTATAATGAGAGAAAAAAACTGAAATCATGATTTTTCGATTAAAACGGCAACTTTGCAGTGTTTTTTCGTATGTTTTTTATAGTTGTATTTGCGATTTCTTGGTCTCATTTGATAGAATGGAAGACATATTACAGAAATAGAGATGATTTTCATTGGTTTTAGCACTGGAAATGGCTTGAAACTGAGCTCAAAGTAGCGGAAATGTTAAATTTTTGCCGATATTCAAGAGTAAACAAACGACCTCACACGTCTAATACACGTCAGCTGGTGGGTCTAATATACATTCACAAATATGGTGATGATATTTATACAATTATTACAGTATTGCATAACAGTAAATCTTCTATTTTTTGGTGTGAATAAAAATTCATTATGTGAATAAAAAATCAAAATGGAATTTATTTGTAAAGCCTCAAAACATAACTAATGAACAGAGGAAATGTTAGTTTAGTGCCAGGAATGCCTACATTGTTTATTCTGGACCCTATTTTGAAATTGGAATATTTTGAACTTGTGTTAAATTGGCCAAATTAACAATTTCCAATCACTTTATTTTGTAGTTGAAACAGTTGACTTGGCGATTTCTTGTGCTCAATCGATAGAATAGAAGTAATACTAGTGAAATAGCTAAGAATTTGGTTGATTGGAATAATGTAATTGGCCTAAAATGGAAGTCAAAGTCGGCAAAATCGCCGATTCGTAAACATCGCTGACACATCAAAATTCGCAAGAGCATAATTTCGTCAATTTTCCACCAAATTTCGTACTTTTTGTTTTATTACCTTCACAAAAAGATTCTCTACGATTTCATAAGAAAAAATGACAAATTTTTTTTTTTGAAAATTCTTGGACACTGGTGCGTGACTCCAGATTTGGGCCTTGGACCCTGAAAGGGTTAAAACAGTGTCCTGCTAACTGTTTTTGGTTGAGCCACACCAACAACAATTTCTCCACATTTTTGATTGCCTGTGATCTCTGTTTTGTTAGCACATTTACTCCTTTTGCAACATCAGCTTCCTTGATTTTCTTTTTCGTCCTCACGATTGTAGTGATCATTGAATGGGGCTTCCCGGACATCCTGGCAAGCTTGGCCATGTGTGTGCCACTTTCATACTTTTCTACGATTTCTTTCTTTAGTTCTATCATGTTTCTCACCTTCTTTACCAAAGGGCTGGCACTAGAAGCTTTCTTTGGGCCCATGGTGGCTTATTTAGCAGTTACAAGCACAAAAAGTAATGGATTACAGTGGACCCTCAGTATTCGTTATTAATCCGTTCCAGAGTCTGATGAAATTTGAAATTAACAAAAACTGAAACCATTTTCCCCGTAAGAAATAATGTAAATTGAATTAATTTGTTTGACGCCCAGAAGTATTAACAATTTTTTTTTTTTTTTTTTTAAGCTTAAATAGATTTGCATGCAGAAAAGAATGACAAATATAAAGCACTAATAAAATTTATAAATGAACATTTAACATCACACTTACCTTTATTGAAGACTTGTTGGTGTATGGCAGACTGGGAGGAGGCGAGTTTATTGGAGACAGGACAATATGCTTCAGTGTGACACTAATATCACATCTATGGTTTATTTATCTATCACAATTCATCTGTTATGACATAATAAACAATATTAATAACATAGTCATGACATGTACTCTAGAATGAATAAAATATGTCATTACATGTCACTAGTGTTGTTGTTGTTGGGTGTATATGGGCCACTGAGAGCATAAGTCGTACAGTGGTGGTGAAGTCAGAGGAGTTAGGTTCGCGCAGTCCTTTTTCTATCTATTAATCGCTTAACTTACTTGCTATACTGTTAATGCTACACTTTATTGCTGGCTGGCGCTATAGCCTTTATCGACTGGTGCTGCTTTAGTATCGTACATATCGTAGAATCGCTGAAGGCACATTCTCCCCTCTTCCTCCTCCACTTTGGTACTTTGCTACGATTTTTCTTTAATTCTATTGTGTTCCTCACTTTCTTTGCCAAAGGACTGGCACTAGGAGCTTTCTTCGGGCCCATTGTGGCTTATTTAGTAGTCACACACAATAAACAAGTGCCTAAATCAATGGATTACATTAAGAAATCTTTCCTATGACCTCCCAGGATAATGTTCACTCGCCGACAAAAACGCGACACTGGTCTCGGAATGTGTGGGGGAGGCTTTGTGTGCGTATGGACCCTCAGACGTACCATACCAACAACGAAAACTGAGGAAAGCGACTAAACTGGAGATCGACAAAAAATGGAGGGTCCACCATTGAATGCATCTGTGGGAGGTTTTGTGTGCACGGGGCAACTAGGACATGTACCATACGACCCCTGAAATCCAAGGGCAGTCATGAAAACCAAGGCCGTATTTTGACGAAAAAAGTTGCCGATGCCCAAAATTCACGAAAACAAACTCTAGAAAACCAAGGGTCCACTGTATTAATATGGCGTCCGAAAGACTAATAAGACACTTAGTGATTTTAATGTGTACCTGCATGCCAGCACAGTGTGCAAGTTTATTTAGGTACAGGTACACAAAAGTACACTTATCAAGAGTACATATAAAACATGAAATAACTTTAAAGCACTTGAAATTTTGGAAAGTTTCTAGACATAATGGAAAGACATGGTGCTCACAGACCTCACGTAAAATGTAAACAAACTGGGTGAGGCATGGTGACCAAATGAGAAAGTCAGGTGGGGGGGAGCCGTATGGAGTTTTGGTCATAATTTTAAATGTCTGTATTAGTGAAACGCCGTAAGGCGGGACCCTATTATACTTCGATTTGATGGGAGCAGAAAGCCAAGTAACTTCAATTTGTCAGGAGGGGTCCCATGTTAACTCCCACCAGGAGGAGAAGGGGGGGTTGAGGAATGCTGCACACCCCCTTGCTGAACAAGCATTCAACCAGTTATACTACCACCACCACTCATTCATGCTTCCACTCTTATCTAACTTTTCCCTCAGTTCTGTGTACTTCGATGCTGAGTGTGTAGGTTTGAATCTTTTTGTGGACTGAGGGAGAATGCTCATACATATATACATACAGTTTGGAACCAACACCTGGTCAAGCACATCAATAAACTAGAGGAAGTGCAAAGGTTTGCAACAAGGCTAGTTCCAGAGCTAGGGGGAATGTCCTGCAAAGGAAGGTTATGGGAAATAGGCCTGATGACACTGAAGGACGGGAGGGTTAGGAGACATGATAACGACGTACAAAATATTCCGAGGAATAGATAAGGGGGGACTGACAGGATGTTCCAGAGATGGGACACACAAACAGGGGGTCACAATTGGAAATTGAAGACTCGGATGAGTCAGAGGGATGTTAGGAAGTATTTCTTCAGGCAGAGTTGTCAGGAAGTGGAATATTCTGGAAAGCGAGGTAGTGGAGGCAGGAACCTTACATAGCTTTAAGATGAGGTACGGTAAAACTCGTGGAGCAGGGAGAGAGGACCTAGTAACGATCAGTGAAGAGGCAGGGCCAGGAGCCGGGTCTCGACCCCTGCAACCACAAATAGGTGAATACATACTGTGGCATCCTCTTCATAATTGGTTCAGATACACTAATACAGACATTTAAAATTATGACCAAAACTCCATACGGCTCCCCCCCACCTGACTTTCTCATTTGGTCACCATGCCTCACCCAGTGTTTACATTTTACGTGAGCTCTGTGAGCACCATGTCTCTAAATATGCCATGACTTGTGTTATGCCTTGTGGCACATTATCAAAATAGTTTGTAGAATGTGAGTTCTTCAATTGTAATGGAATTTTTCTGCCTTTTATGATTTCTTTAATACAATATAACTTGGTCATTACAGTAGGAAGTTTCATACTATCAGCAACTGTTTGTCTAAAGTAATGGATCTCCTAATGCTTTGTAAAACAAAACAAAAAACAAAACAAAAATAATTACTATCAGTCTAAAGTATTATATATTCATCTGCAAGCAGCAAATTTAATGGTAGGTTTTATTTTGAATATGGTGATACAAAACCTGTCTTGCTTGGTAACATGTATGTCAGTCCTTGCATAGACTTTTTGCTCCTCTGCAGATACACTTGAAGATCTATTCTCATTTTTTGCTCTCCATTTCTTTCCTTGTCCTTTCTTCCCATTTTTCTCTCATGTCACTTAACTTTTCATTTTTGTTTCAGGAATGTGGGGGACAGATTAAAGTGTACACCAATTGCTGCCCCCAGTCCACGGACCGGGTCATCCAGATCACAGGTGACCGTGACCGTGCCATCCTTACCATCACCCGTATAATGGAACTTGTCAAAGAAGTGAGTGGGTTTTTCGATGCCACCATCGATATGAGGTGGTCTTGATGACTCTTTAAGTTCTGTAGTTGTCTTGATTTTTAAATTTGTAGTATCAAAGACGTCTTCAGTTATTTTGACCTAGCAAAAAGCTGCACAACTTTCTAGATTCAATTTGGTAGATGGTGTATACTTCGCCTTATTTTTTGATATACTACACATTTGAAGGACTTAGGATTTTTCCTACTCATGTTGCCCAGCTCTGGGCCAGGCTTGTCTGATCAACCAGGCTGTTACTACTGGTGGCCTGCTGGCCCACACAACTGTCGGGTTGATCCAGCGCTCGGAGTTATTTACTGAGTTTTCTCTTGAGAGCTTCTACACTTGTTCTACTAGTGTTTCTGATATCTTCTGTAAGATATTAAATAGTGTAGTGCCACGGGTGTTGATAATGTTGTGCCCACAGCACTCTTCACTTGTATATTATCATTCATCTCTGTTCATTAGTAGATATTTAGGATTTTGAAGCATGTGCGCCTTCCACTGTTCCCAAAAATATTGTATATAAAACTGTAAGTGTTGGTTGCCTTAAATAAGTACATGAAACATTCCTCTTAAGAATTTCGTTTTTCTACTGTATTCATACCAATTTTTTTGCTTAAACTTTTGTACTTAAGGGTATTTACACTAGACTTAATGCTTTAACCCTTTCAGGGTCCGTGCCGTAGATCTACGGCTTTACGTTCAGGGTCCAAACCATAGATCTACGCCATGAGCTCAGCTCACTCTGATAAGCTGTGAATGGTAAATTTGGGCCTAGATATGAGAGAATACATTGTGGTATGTGTGCACCACATAAAACAAATCCTGCAGCACAGTGTATAATGAGAGAAAAAAACGAGACCGTAATTTTCGATTAAAACAGCGACTTTGCAATGTTTTTTCGTATGTTTTTTATAGTTGTATTTGCGATTTTTTGGTCTCATTTGATAGAATGGAATACATATTACAGAAATAGAGATGATTTTGATTGGTTTTAGCACTGGAAATGGCTTGAAACTGAGCTCAAAGTAGCGGAAATGTTAAATTTTTGCCAATGTTCAAGAGTAAACAAACGACCTCACACATCTAATACACACCAGCTGGTGGGTCTAATATACATTCACAGATGTGATATATATACAATTATTACAATATTGCATAACAGTAAGTCTTCTATTTTTTGGTTTGAATAAAAATTCATTATGTGAATAAAAAATCACAATGGAATTCATTTGTAAAGCCTCAGAATGTAACTAATGAACAGAGGAAATGTTAGTTTAGTGCCAGGAATACCTACATTGTTTATTCTGCATCCTATTTTGAAATTGGAATATTTTGAACTTGTTAAATTGGCCAAATTACCAATTTCTGATCACTTTATTTTGTAGTTGAAACAGTTGACTTGGCGATCTCTTGTGCTTGATCGATAGAAAAGAAGTAATACTAGTGAAATAGCTAAAAATTTGGTCGACTGGAATAATGTAATTGGCCTAAAATGGGAGTCAGTCGGCAAAATCGCCAATTTGTAAATATCACATCGCCAATTTGTAAATATCACTGACGCATCACAGGGCTCAACATGGCCGACACGGCAGGTTGTGTAGCGGGCTAGCTGCGGGATTTTCAAGGATAGCTCCTGGTCAAAGAGGCTGACCAGGTCCCTACTTAACAGAACTCAGTGTGAATGCTTGGAGAAGATACCAGAGCAGCGAACGGACATCCCAGTGCATCGTTTCAGCGTAAATAGTTGAAGTGTTGTGCAGTTTCAGAGGATTTGGTGTTGTCGAGTCAGGACCAGTCAGCGCCTCCCCCCCTCTCCGCTGGGGGGAGGGGGAGGGCGTGTGTAGTAAACAGTGACCCTTTCATAACGCCTCAACACCTGCGCGTCTCCCCCGCCTCACCCACCCAACTCCCAGCGCCACCCCATCAGTAGAGGGTACTTCTCCCCTAACCCACGATGTCAGCGATGGCACTGCAGGGAGTGCCGGGCTCACAGGAACTTCCACTACAGGGACAGCATCGTGGAGTTCGACTGCGAGGCAGCTGTCAGGTGTGCCACAGGCAGTGTGTACTCAGTTCCTCAAGCTTCAACATCCGTGCACACGAGGGCCTGGGATCTTCAATCAACTTGGCGTCCACCAGGACGCTGACATGTCCCTAGGGGAGCTCTTCATCGGGCTGCTAACGGAGTCACTGGCTTCTTGGACCTCTTGGGGAGGGTCGATTGCTCGTGTCCCAGGGCAACTTGCTGCTGTTTGCAATGGCTGTCTACCGAGGAGAGACAGGCACCTAGCAACATCTGTTGTTGGGGCAATGGATGAATTCCCTGCTATGTTTGTTAACTGCTCATTACTCTGTAATTTGTCTGATTGTAATCATGTGATAACGTGTTTATCATTCATTACCTTTGAAACTTGTCATGATTGTGACCAGCTCTACCTGGAGCTCATTACCTTTGTAAATTCTCATGATTAATGTGTTTATGATTCATTACCTTTGCAATTATTCATGAGTGTGACCAGCTCTACCTGGAGCTCATTACCTTTGTAACTTGGTCATGATTATGACCAGATCTAGTTCATTACCTTTGTAACTTGCTCAGCTATCAGAACTTTGGAGTCCAGTCCCTGGACCAATTATGTACCTCTGTAATCTTTTGACTACCGCCCACAGGATGGGTATGGGGTGCATAATAAACATATTAAACTAACTCACTGACGCATCAAAATTCGCAAGAGCATAATTTCGTCAGTTTTCCATCAAATTTCGTACTTTTTGTTTTATTACCTTCAGAAAAAGATTCTCTACCATTTCATAAGAAAAAAATTTTTTTTTTTTTTTTTAAATTCTTGGACCCTGGTGCGCACTTTGAAATTTGGCCTCTGGACCCTGAAAGGGTTAAAGTAATGCAGTAGAGGCACTAAACTATAAGGAGCTTGTAGGTTCAAATACTACTTATGAAAAAACCACATGTAGATCTGTTTATTTTGACAACCAACAGATTCTCTGTTGAAGAACATCTCAGTTGGAAGGCAGAATATATTCACGTCTTCAACATGTGGTAGTTTTCCTTTGTACTGATAGATGACAAATACCTAATTTGGGCAAATATTTTCTGCACATGCACACACGCATATGCACACACCATATAATTTGGAGATAGGCTTCCAGGTAGTTTATTGCTTTTTTTTTTCTTCATTTCAAGTATTGTAAGGTGACACTTGAAAAAGATGTTTAATTTTTTTCCACAACACCTGATGTACATAAAAATCTTCTCTTAAAATGAGTTATTCCAAGATAAATTTTCATAATCCAAATTACAACTACAGAACATTTAGCAACTTCATTTTCATGTGGAAACTGATGTTTGTAGGTAAACTACTGGTAATATATAAAATTCTCTAAATACAGTGGACCCCTGCCTTACAATCAGCTCCCAACTCGAACAATTATGTAAGTGTATTTTTGTAAGTGCTTTTGTACGTGTATTTTTTGGGGGTCTGAAACGGACTAATCGAATTTACAATATTCCTTATGGGAACAAATTCGTTTGGTAATGGCACCCGAACAGACTTCTGGAATGAATTAACCCCTTGACTGTCGCAACCCCCAATCCTGAAGTGTCTCCTGGTGTCGCAAAATTAAAAAAAAAAAAATAAAAATAATTCTTATTAAATGATGATCTTTTCCCGATTGTAATGACACTAAAAACACAATTTGATGGAAAACTGACGGAATTACGCTCTCGCGAGGTTAGTGACCTCGTCGATATTTACAAATTGGAGATTTTGCCCACTTTGACCCCTATCTTTGGCTAGTTCCATTGTTTCAGTCGACCAAACTCATAGCTATTTCTTTAGAACTCCATTTTTTCTATCGTTTGAGTAAAAGAAACTGTCCATTTACCGATTTCAACTACCCAATAACGTGGTCAGAAATTTGCAATTTGGCCAATTTCACGAAAATTAAATATGACAATTTCAAAATATGGTCCAGAATGAACAATGCAGACATTCCTGGCTCTAAAATAACATTTTCTTTGTTCATCAGTCACGTCTCCAAGCCCCTCTGATATTACTCTTGCTTTCTGTTTTGAGTTTTTATTCAAACAAAAAATAGAAGATTTACTATTATGCAGACTACTGCAATACTGTAATAATTGTATAAATAACATCAACCCATTCATGATTGCATATTAGAATGGCTAGTTGGACATTTATTGGATAATGACATCATTTGTTTACTTTTGAACATCGGCAAAAATCAAACATTTCCTCTACTTTGAGCTCCATTTCCAGGTTCTTTTTATAGTAAAATCAATCAAAATCACCTCTATTTCTATAGTATGTTTTCCATTCTATCAAATGAGAACAAGAAAACTAGAATACAGCCATAAATACTACACGAAAGTAGACCACAAAGTTGGCATTTTAATTAAAAAAAAAGTTTTTTTTTTCTCATTATGCACTGCATGCTCCAAGACTTCTTTTTTTATATGGTGCACACTGACCACACAGACCCATTCTCTCACATGTGGGCCTACCAGCTTTCTCCTGCTTGATTTGAAGCCGCTAGAATTTGAGTATATACGTCAAACACGGCACCTCGTAAGACATATATATACGACCTCGACAGTCAAAGGGTTAATATTGTAAGTCGGGGGTCCACTGTATATTAAAAAGTTTTACCATTCAATTCAGTGGCAGTGTACCAATTATGCTAACATTATTGCCATAATGTTCTAATGTCATAATGGTATACAGTAAAGAATATACACTAATTAAAAAATGAGGAAATTGTATGAATCATTTAAGATTTTCTAAAATCCATTTTTCACTTTTTTTCCCCTTCTAGGTAAGTTTAAAGCTGAAAATAGCTATGAAATTTGTATTTAGTGTAATTAACCCTTTGAGGATCCAGACCCCTGATTTGAGACTTGTCCATGGGGTCCAAGAATTTTCAAAAACAAATTATTTTTTTCTTATGAAATGGTAGAGAATCTTTTTCTGAGGGTAATAAAGCAAAAAGTACGAAATTTGATGGAAAAGTGATGAAATTATGCTATCGTGAATTTTTGCTGCATCAGCAATATTTACACACCAGCAGTTTTGCCCACTTTGAGTCCTATTTTCAGCCAGTTACATTGTGCCACTCAACCAAATTCTTAGCTATTTCGCTAGTTTACCTTTCATTTTAGCGATTGAGCATAAGAAACCACCCATTAAACTATTTTAACTACCCAATAAAATGATCAGAAATTGGTAATTTATCCAATTTCATACAAATTTCAAAATATTCCAATTTCAAATAGGATCCAGAATAAACAATGCAGGCATTCGTGGCACTAAACTAACATTTCCTTTGTTCATTAGTTACATTTCCAGGCTTTACTCGTGAATTCCATTTTGATTTTTTATTCACACAAAAAATTAGAAGATTTACTGTTATGCAATATTGTAATAACTGAATAAATTCATCAGTGCCTTCGTGAATGCATATTAGACCCACCAGGTGACGTATACTGGGCATGTAATGTGATGATTTGTTTACTCTTGAATATCGGCAAAAATCGAACATTTCTCATACTTTGAGCTCAATTTCAAGCTATTTTTTTAGTCCTAAAACCAACCAAAGTAATCTCTATTTCTGCAATACATCTTAAAAATACATTGCGAAGTTGCTGTTTTAAACCGAAAAGTCATTTCTTTTCTCATTTTTCACTGCGTGCTGCAAGATTTTTTTTGTGATGCATGCTTACCACATAGGCCCATTCTCTCGTATCTAGGCCCAAATTTACCTCTCACAGCTTGAGTGAGCTGAGCTCGCTGTAGAACAACGGCACAGACCCTGGCTTCAGACCCGTAGAACAATGGCATGGACCCTCAAGCGGTTAATTGGTAATGTCATAAAGATGACAATTAATGAATAGCATACAAAAATATTTATGGATAAGCAGTAAAATAGGTAAAGAAATTGTCTGGATGGTAGTCATAACAGCATGCAAACTTCAGTACCTAAGCTTGGCTGTAATTAAAATTACAGTAGTTTATTACCCCTCCAGGGAGGATTTGGGCTGGTTAGGGCTCTTGATCCAAGGAATTGGAGCAATCCTCTTGGATCAAACTTGATTACTTCCCATTCCTAGGTGCTATATAACATTTACGGGGTTCACACTTGTTCCTAAATATAATCGTTTATTAGGTACTGTAGTTACTCATTTTAGAGAGATTAATCAAATTTATCTTTAAATATTCAAATCATAATTTTTTTTTTTTTTAATTTTGATAATTCTCCTTTTCTAAGCAGTCTTCAGAAGCAGTTATAAAGTGTATTTAAAAGATTGGTTGCTCTAAATATGAATTATTGCTCACTGGCTAATGAAAGTGAATAATGAATACCTGTATTTGACTGCATCCATAGTTAAACTACGTAAGACACTAGTTTCCTTTCTTTTAAGATTTATGAATATAATAACCATTGTACAAATGTATACTGTATTCTGCATTTTTTCAGCATTATTCCTTTGTGTTCTATAAATATATCTGACACTTTTGTTTTCACTTTGCAGAGTCCCATAAAGGGAATGAATAACCCCTACAATCCACACAACTTCGATGAGTTTTTTGCTAACGAGTATGGTGGCTGGGGAGAGTCAGCTAAGGGCAGGTTCCCTGGTGGTCCCATGGGCCGACCTCCCCATATGGGTCCAGGTGGACCAATGGGTAGAGGACCAATGGGGCCTCCTGGTGGACCACCTGGTGGGCCACCTGGGCCCCCTCCATTTGGAAGGCGTGGACCCATGGGTCCCCCACATGGACCCCCACCTCCCATGCGGGGCCCACCCAATGGTGATTTTGATGGAATGATGAACAAGGGCAAACCATTCATGAATGGCAGTGACCCTCACAATGGAGACCTACCTACAACCTCAACTCAGGTTATTTAACGTTTACCACAACTTTCAAATTAGTATCCCAGTAGTTCAGTGTGTTTCCCAAGGAGGCTGTTTTAGTTCTTAATTATGTTAATGCCATGTTCCAAAGTATAGTGAAATTTCTAACTAGTTCTTTGATATCCATGCAAATAAAGCATACATTTTCATGTCTAAATAGTAGCTGCTAACAGTGATTAGCTTGACTTTAGGTACAGCTTGTTCTTCTGTTGTAAAGAGATTGCTGCAGATTGGGTGTGTAATAATGAAGTATATACGAGTCTTTTCATCATTTTTATACTTTGCTTAAAATAAAGGCAGATTTTTGCGATACATTCAGCACTGGCATTTATTATAGGTCACCATACCCAAGGATGCGGCTGGTGCCATTATTGGTAAGGGTGGAGCAAGGATCCGCAAGATTCGGTCAGATTCTGGAGCCTCTATTTCTATTGAGGATTCTCGACCAGGTGCCACAGACCGTGTCATCACAATCAATGGAAGTGAACCACAGATCAAGCATGCCCAGTATTTGCTTCAGCAGAGGTGAGTAGATCAGTACACAGAAGTAGGTGGCATTTTTGTATTTCATTGTGTAATCAATATTTTTTTTTTTCCCTTCAACATTGAGGAGTTTTGAATAGTAGCTTTGTGTATCAGCTGCATGCATGTAACACAGGACTAACTATTTTGTTTACTAACCCAGTCTTAAGCTATTGACTTTGCTGAACTATTTCTCTGATACCCCTCAAAGAAGTTTCATGTGATTCCAGTGAGGGACTCTTAATCCAAAGAATTGGGCCCTGTTTCCCTTAGATTGAACCTGAATCCCTCCCATTCTTCCAGTCACTGTATGACCCATACAGGTTAAGCGCTCCTCCATGACTACTACTAATAATGTTCTGATAAAAAAAAATGTGTAAGTTACACTGGAAGATGGCTACAGAAGTTTGATTTAATTTATCCTGTAAGCCTTGAGGAGAGAAGACCGCATACCCCTTGCTTTACCCATTTGTTTTAAGTGCAGCAGTACACCAGTAACAACAGGCAGTGCGCAAGACGAAAGTTATTGGTAACAAGAAATGCCGAGTTTTTTTTTCTTTGGTGCAAAAGCATGGCCTAATTTTGTTTCATACTGCACATGGATACAAAACTTCCCAGATGCTTTTGTATTTTAGGCTGCATTATTGTTGCATGCCATAACATACAAGGATTGATACCGAATTTTAAAAACAAATTGTGAAAATCTCAGATCATTGCCGAGTTCAAAATAGAGTAATGTCCAGGGTTAGTCAACACTAGGAAACTGTCAGCAAAATGGTAATTTTTTTTTTTAATCTCTTGGGAACAAATAACCAAGTAGTGTGAGGGATGGCAAAATATTTACTTTGATATACTGTAATTGTGCATGGTATTTTATTTTAAAATTTCTTGCTAGTCATACTATGCAAAGGAAGAATTTTCTTTATTTCTTCAGTCACAGTAGTAGGTAAAATGGAAAAGATAAATGATATCCTTTTGACAAATTATTTTTAATGCTGCAGTACATAATTTGTGGAGGGATTTAAATTTGCTCCAGCATTTTCTTGGCATAAAGTTAAAGTAAGTTATTTTCATTTAAATATGAACAAAATATGACATGGATCAATTATTCATACACCTATTGTATATACTGATGAATGACTTTCACATATTAACCATAAAAGAGCATTGACTTACTACAGAATCTTGCATATTAGGAATTGGGCTCAACTTTAGTTTGGATCTGAATTAAACTTTATACAATATTCAATAAATCCCTGACACTGATACACTTAAGACCCTTTCAGCAGCATCAGTAACAGTGGGGGAAGTAACACTTCTAGATACCTATCCTCTCAAGAGGGGACCTGATTACAAATAAAATAAATGTACATCTTTCTGACATGATTATTTTTTTAGCATTAAATGATGCATGAAGACTGTTTATGGATTGATTTAAATTTACTCATTGGTATTTGGGGGGAGGGGGGTAAACAATGGTTCCTATAATGGTATACATTTTTTTTTTGCTTGGCTATTGTTGGCCATATTACATAAGGATTCTTCTGGATGGGATGTGCTTTAGTTTAAATCGGAAAAATATTTCGGCAAAATCAGTGTAACTCTTAACCATAAACAAAGCAGTGAATGATTTTGATTTACTGTTTGATTTACTTTGGGGAGGTGGGTAGGTTTACTGTTCTGTTTCTATAACCCTGGGTGCACACACATTGTCCTCCTTGTATACAACTGTTCTGCCTTAATCTGTAATTTTGTACAGTATTACAAGCTTAACAGGATTTTCTTTTTCATTGAATAAAACTAATGTAGAGTAAATTAAACAAATGTACAAAGACTGTTAGTGAGGCTAAAAATGTTTCTAAAGAACAGTTGATGCAAAATGACTTTTATTGCAAGTTAAGTGTTTTCATTTGCTACCAATATTGTAGTACCTTGTCTGCTAGTTTGCTATATTGACTTAACAAACTTTGTTGCAAAGACAGCACAGTAATCTGAAGGAAGTTTTCTTGCTTTCCAAATGCAAAACTTTATTTTTTTTCTTTTGATAACTTCCATGTTTAGTCAGTTTTACCTAGACATTTAAAGAGTTGATGCTCCATGCATATTTATTTTAGCTTAGTACTAATGTATATCAGTAAGCCACGTAATTTTACCTGTATGATGATTTTAATTGTTCTGTGCTATATTTGGATTATCTGCCAACTCGGGTAGCTAATTCTGCTAAACTGTGCATGGGAATAGCAGTATCCCTGAATTCAAGGTGGCAGTTTTTGACTAATTTGTTATTGGGATATATTAGGAAAGCTCATAGGTGACAAGTGATAGAAGAGATATGTAGGAGAGGTTAGGGGATATTATTAATGATTCATTGTATATAGATGCTACTAAATTAACTTCAATTTTCTTACTATTACAGATTAAAAAAGTTTTCAAAATTGCATCAGTAGTTTAAATCCCATTAAGCATACAGCCATCTGTATTAAGTTTCACAGGATGTATGTTTGCTCATTGTTTCAACTAGGATTAGTGATGAACAAAATCCCCTTCCTCCCTACATGAACAGTATTATCCCCCACACAACCTAGTGAATTTTAAATGTGACCTTATATATGGGGTGGAATGGATTTTTTCCTTCCAAATTAGAGAAAACTTAACTGAAGTAGATGAAGTAAGTGCAGGATTTTGGTATATTGATAAATCTCCTACCATTTTTCACGGTGGCTAATCTG
>NC_091326.1:24706091-24741091 GCF_038502225.1 Cherax quadricarinatus
TTTCTCCGAAAATAATTGACGGGGATTATAAATACGTAATTCGAAAAATATGTTTCCCCATTTAAATGACACGAAAATTATTGATATGAGAATTTATCTTATCGAAATAAACTTTGGCCTCTCCCACGGTACTAGAGTTAGGCTGGGCCAGGCTCAGGTAGGAGACCTGTTGAACCCACGAGCAGGTACAGGTACAGACACAGGCACAGGTACAAGCACAGGTACAGGTACAAGCACAGGTACAGGTACAAGCACAGGTACAGGTACAAGCACAGGTACAGGTACAGACACAGGCACAGGTACAAGCACAGGTGCAGGTACAAGCACAGGCACACGTACAAGCACAGGTACAGGTACAAGCACAGGTACAGGTACAAGCACAGGTACAGGTACAAGCACAGGTACAGGTACAGACACAGGCACAGGTACAAGCACAGATACAGGTACAAGCACAGGTACAGGTGCAGTCACAGGCACAGGTACAAGCACAGGTACAGGTACAAGCACAGGTACAGGTACAAGCACAGGTACAGGTACAAGCACAGGTACAGGTACAAGCACAGGTACAGGTACAAGCACAGGTACAGGTACAAGCACAGGCACAGGTACAAGCACAGGTACAGGTACAAGCACAGGTACAGGTACAGACACAGGCACAGGTACAAGCACAGGTACAGGTACAAGCACAGGTACAGGTACAAGCACAGGTACAGGTACAAACACAGGTACAGGTACAAGCACAGGTACAGGTACAAGCACAGGTACAGGTACAAGCACAGATACAGGTACAAGCACAGGTACAGGTACAAGCACAGGCACAGGTACAAGCACAGGTACAGGTACAAGCACAGGTACAGGTACAAGCACAGGTACAGGTACAAGCACAGGTACAGGTACAAGCACAGGTACAGGTACAAGCACAGGTACAGGTACAAGCACAGGTACAGGTACAAGCACAGGTACAGGTACAAGCACAGGCACAGGTACAAGCACAGGTACAGGTACAAGCACAGGTACAGGTACAGACACAGGCACAGGTACAAGCACAGGTACAGGTAATAGCACAGGTACAGGTACAAGCACAGGTACAGGTAATAGCACAGGTACAGGTACAAGCACAGGTACAGGTACAAGCACAGGTACAGGTACAAGCACAGGTACAGGTACAAGCACAGGTACAGGTACAAGCACAGGTACAGGTACAAGCACAGGTACAGGTACAAGCACAGGTACAGGTACAAGCACAGGTACAGGTACAAGCACAGGTACAGGTACAAGCACAGGTACAGGTACAAGCACAGGTACAGGTACAAGCACAGGCACAGGTACAAGCACAGGTACAGGTACAAGCACAGGTACAGGTACAGACACAGGCACAGGTACAAGCACAGGTACAGGTACAAGCACAGGTACAGGTACAAGCACAGGTACAGGTACAAACACAGGTACAGGTACAAGCACAGGTACAGGTACAAGCACAGGTACAGGTACAAGCACAGATACAGGTACAAGCACAGGTACAGGTACAAGCACAGGCACAGGTACAAGCACAGGTACAGGTACAAGCACAGGTACAGGTACAAGCACAGGTACAGGTACAAGCACAGGTACAGGTACAAGCACAGGTACAGGTACAAGCACAGGTACAGGTACAAGCACAGGTACAGGTACAAGCACAGGTACAGGTACAAGCACAGGCACAGGTACAAGCACAGGTACAGGTACAAGCACAGGTACAGGTACAGACACAGGCACAGGTACAAGCACAGGTACAGGTACTAGCACAGGTACAGGTACAAGCACAGGTACAGGTACAAGCACAGGTACAGGTACAAGCACAGGTACAGGTACAAGCACAGGTACAGGTACAAGCCCAGGTACAGGTACAAGCACAGGTACAGGTACAAGCACAGGTACAGGTGCAATCACAGGCACAGGTACAAGCACAGGTACAGGTACAAGCACAGGTACAGGTACAAGCACAGTTACAGGTGCAATCACAGGCACAGGTACAAGCACAGGTACAGGTACAAGCACAGGTACAGGTACAAGCACAGGTACAGGTACAAGCACAGGTACAGGTACAAGCACAGGTACAGGTACAAGCACAGGTACAGGTACAGACACAGGTACAGGTACAAGCAGAGGTACAGGTACAAGCACAGGTACAGGTACAGACACAGGTACAGGTACAAGCACAGGTACAGGTACAAGCACAGGTACAGGTACAAGCACAGGTACAGGTACAGACACAGGTACAGGTACAAGCACAGGTACAGGTACAAGCACAGGTACAGGTACAGACACAGGTACAGGTACAAGCACAGGTACAGGTACAAGCACAGGTACAGGTACAGACACAGGTACAGGTACAAGCACAGGTACAGGTACAGACACAGGTACAGGTACAAGCACAGGTACAGGTACAAGCACAGGTACAGGTGCAATCACAGGCACAGGTACAGGAAGGTTCGCCGGGATGGATCCTGGCCCGGGTGTTCTCCATGCAGTGACCCGGTTGAGGCGGGTCACATTTAGATGATCTAAATTATGAGAGCAGTTCACCACCATCTGGCAAAGTTAGAGCAGGGTAGCACCACCACTTGGCAAGGCTAGGGCAGGGTAGCACCACCACTTGGGAAGGCTAGGGCAGGGTAGCACCACCACTTGGGAAGGCTAGGCCAGGGTAGCACCACCACTTGGCAAGGCTAGGGCAGGGTAGCACCACCACTTGGGAAGGCTAGGGCAGGGTAGCACCACCACTTGGGAAGGCTAGGCCAGGGTAGCACCACCACTTGGCAAGGCTAGGACAGGGTAGCACCACCACTTGGGAAGGCTAGGCCAGGGTAGCACCACCACTTGGGAAGGCTAGGCCAGGGTAGCACCACCACTTGGGAAGGCTAGGGCAGGGTAGCACCACCACTTGGCAAGGCTAGGGCAGGGTAGCACCACCACTTGGGAAGGCTAGGCCAGGGTAGCACCACCACTTGGCAAGGCTAGGGCAGGGTAGCACCACCACTTGGGAAGGCTAGGCCAGGGTAGCACCACCACTTGGCAAGGCTAGGGCAGGGTAGCACCACCACTTGGGAAGGCTAGGCCAGGGTAGCACCACCACTTGGCAAGGCTAGGGCAGGGTAGCACCACAACTTGGGAAGGCTAGGGCAGGGTAGCACCACCACTTGGCAAGGCTAGGGCAGGGTAGCACCACCACTTGGGAAGGCTAGGGCAGGGTAGCACCACCACTTGGGAAGGCTAGGGCAGGGTAGCACCACCACTTGGGAAGGCTAGGGCAGGGTAGCACCACCACTTGGGAAGGCTAGGGCAGGGTAGCACCACCACTTGGCAAGGCTAGGGCAGGGTAGCACCACCACTTGGCAAGGCTAGGGCAGGGTAGCACCACTTTCTGTCAAGGTTAGTTCAGGGTAGCACCACCACCTGGCAAGGCTAGGACAGGGTAGCACCACCACCTGGCCAGGCTAGGGCAGGGTAGCACCACCACCTGGCCAGGCTAGGGCAGGGTAGCACCACTTCCTGTCAAGGTTAGTTCAGGGTAGCACCACCACCTGGCAAGGCTAGGGCAGGGTAGCACCACTTCCTGTCAAGGTTAGTTCAGGGTAGCACCACCACCTGGCAAGGCTAGGGCAGGGTAGCACCACTTCCTGTCAAGGTTAGTTCAGGGTAGCACCACCACCTGGCAAGGTTAGGGCAGGGTAGCACCACCACCTGGCAAAGCTAGGGCAGGGTAGCACCACTTCCTGTCAAGGTTAGTTCAGGGTAGCACCACCACCTGGCAAGGTTAGGGCAGGGTAGCACCACCACCTGGCAAGGCTAGGGCAGGGTAGCACCACCACTTGGCAAGGCTAGGGCAGGGTAGCACCACTTCATGTCAAGGTTAGTTCAGGGTAGCACCACCACCTGGCAAGGCTAGCAGGGTAGCACCACCACTTGGCAAGGCTAGGGCAGGGTAGCACCACTTCCTGTCAAGGTTAGTCCAGGGTAGCACCACCACCTGGCAAGGCTAGGGCAGGGTAGCACCACCACCTGGCAAGGCTAGGGCAGGGTAGCACCACCACTTGGCAAGGCTAGGGCAGGGTAGCACCACCACTTGGCAAGGCTAGGGCAGGGTAGCACCACTTCCTGTCAAGGTTAGTTCAGGGTAGAACCACCACCTGGCAAGGCTAGGACAGGGTAGCACCATCACCTGGCCAGGCTAGGGCAGGGTAGCACCACCACCTGGCCAGGCTAGGGCAGGGTAGCACCACCACCTGGCCAGGCTAGGGCAGGGTAGCACCACCACTTGGCAAGGCTAGGGCAGGGTAGCACCACTTCCTGTCAAGGTTAGTTCAGGGTAGCACCACCACCTGGCAAGGCTAGGGCAGGGTAGCACCACCACCTGGCAAGGCTAGGGCAGGGTAGCACCACCACTTGGCAAGGTTAGGGCAGGGGAGCACCACCACTTGGCAAGGCTAGGACAGGGTAGCACCACTTCCTGTCAAGGTAAGTTCAGGGTAGCACCACCACCTGGCAAGGCTAGGACAGGGTAGCACCACCACCTGGCCAGGCTAGGGCAGGGTAGCACCACCACCTGGCCAGGCTAGGGCAGGGTAGCACCACCACCTGGCCAGGCTAGGGCAGGGTAGCACCACCACCTGGCCAGGCTAGGGTAGGGTAGCACCACCACTTGGCAAGGCTAGGGCAGGGTAGCACCACTTCCTGTCAAGGTTAGTTCAGGGTAGCGCCACCACCTGGCAAGGCTAGGACAGGGTAGCACCACCACCTGGCCAGGCTAGGGCAGGGTAGCACCACCACCTGGCCAGGCTAGGGAAGGGTAGCACCACCACTTGGCAAGGCTAGGGCAAAGTAGCACCACTTCCTGTCAAGGTTAGTTCAGGGTAGCACCACCACCTGGCAAGGCTAGGGCAGGGTAGCACCACCACCTGGCAAGGCTTGGGCAGGGTAGCACCACCACTTGGCCACTCTAGGGCATGGTAGCACCACCACCTGGCCAGGTTAGGGCAGGGTAGCACCACCACCTGGCAAGGCTACGGAAGGGTAGCACCATCACCTGGCAATGCTAGGGCAGGGTAGCACCACCACTTGGCAAGGCTAGGGCAGGGGAGCACCACCACTTGGCAAGGCTAGGACAGGGTAACACCACTTCCTGTCAAGGTAAGTTCAGGGTAGCACCACCACCTGGCAAGGCTAGGACAGGGTAGCACCACCACCTGGCCAGGCTAGGGCAGGGTAGCACCACCACCTGGCCAGGCTAGGGCAGGGTAGCACCACCACCTGGCCATGCTAGGGCAGGGTAGCACCACCACCTGGCCAGGATAGGGTAGGGTAGCACCACCCCTTGGCAAGGCTAGGGCAGGGTAGCACCACTTCCTGTCAAGGTTAGTTCAGGTTAGCGCCACCACCTGGCAAGGCTAGGACAGGGTAGCACCACCACCTGGCTAGGCTAGGGCAGGGTAGCACCACCACCTGGCCAGGCTAGGGAAGGGTAACACCACCACTTGGCAAGGCTAGGGCAGGGTAGCACCACTTCCTGTCAAAGTTAGTTCAGGGTAGCACCACCACCTGGCAAGGCTAGGGCAGGGTAGCACCACTACCTGGCCACTCTAGGGCAGGGTAACACCACCACCTGGCAAGGCTAGGGCAGGGTAGCACCACCACCTGGCAAGGCTGGGGAAGGGTAGCACCATCACCTGGCAAGGCTAGGGCAGGATAGCACCACCACCTGGCAAGGCTAGGGCAGGGTAGCACCACCATCTGGCAAGGCTAGGGCAGGGTAGCACCACCACCTGGCAAGGCTAGGGCAGGGTAGCACCACCACCTGGCCAGGCTAGGGCAGGGTAGCACCACCACCTGGCAAGGCTAGGGCAGGGTAGCACCACCACCTGGCAAGGCTCAGGCAGGGTAGCACAACCACCTGGCAAGGATGAGGCAGGGTAGCACCACCACCTGGCAAGGCTAGGGAAGGGTAGCACCACCACCTAGCAAGGCTAGGACAGGGTAGCACCACCACCTGGCAAGGCTAGGGCAGGGTAGCACCACCACCTGGCCAGACTAGGGCAGGGTAGCACCACCACCTGGCCAGGCTAGGGTAGGGTAGCACCACCACTTGGCAAGGCTAGGGCAGGGTAGCACCACTTCCTGTCAAGGTTAGTTCAGGGTAGCGCCACCACCTGGCAAGGCTAGGACAGGGTAGCACCACCACCTGGCTAGGCTAGGGCAGGGTAGCACCACCACCTGGCCAGGTTAGGGAAGGGTAACACCACCACTTGGCAAGGCTAGGGCAGGGTAGCACCACTTCCTGTCAAGGTTAGTTCAGGGTAGCACCACCACCTGGCAAGGCTAGGGCAGGGTAGCACCACCACTTGGCCACTCTAGGGCAGAGTAGCACCACCACCTGGCCAGGTTAGGGCAGGGTAGCACCACCACCTGGCAAGGCTAGGGAAGGGTAGCACCATCACCTGGCAAGGCTAGGGCAGGGTAGCACCACCACCTGGCAAGGCTAGGGCAGGGTAGCACCACCATCTGGCAAGGCTAGGGCAGGGTAGCACCACCACCTGGCAAGGCTAGGGCAGGGTAGCACCACCACCTGGCCAGGCTAGGGCAGGGTAGCACCACCACCTGGCAAGGCTAGGGCAGGGTAGCACCACCACCTGGCAAGGATGTGGCAGGGTAGCACCACCACCTGGCAAGGCTAAGGCAGGGTAGCACCACCACCTGGCAAGGATGAGGCAGGGTAGCACCACCACCTGGCAAGGCTAGGGAAGGGTAGCACCACCACCTAGCAAGGCTAGGACAGGGTAGCACCACCACCTGGCAAGGCTAGGGCAGGGTAGCACCATCACCTGGCAAGGCTAGGGCAGGGTAGCACCACCACCTGGCCAGGTTAGGGCAGGGCAGCACCACCACCTGGCAAGGCTAGGGAAGGGTAGCACCATCACCTGGCAAGGCTAGGGCAAGGTAGCACGACCACTTGGCAAGGCTAGGGCAGGGGAGCACCACCACTTGGCAAGGCTAGGACAGAGTAGCACCACTTCCTGTCAAGATAAGTTCAGGGTAGCACCACCACCTGGCAAGGCTAGGACAGGGTAGCACCACCACCTGGCCAGGCTAGGGCAGGGTAGAACCACCACCTGGCCAGGCTAGGGCAGGGTAGCACCACCACCTGGCCAGGCTAGGGCAGGGTATCACCACCACCTGGCCAGGCTAGGGTAGGGTAGCACCACCACTTGGCAAGGCTAGGGCAGGGTAGCACTACTTCCTGTCAAGGTTAGTTCAGGGTAGCGCCACCACCTGGCAAGGCTAGGACAGGGTAGCACCACCACCTGGCAAGGCTAGGGCAGGGTAGCACCACCACTTGGCCACTCTAGGGCAGGGTAGCACCACCACCTGGCCAGGTTAGGGCAGGGTAGCACCACCACCTGGCAAGGCTAGGGAAGGGTAGCACCATCACCTGGCAAGGCTAGGGCAGGGTAGCACCACCACCTGACAAGGCTAGGGCAGGGTAGCACCACCATCTGGCAAGGCTAGGGCAGGGTAGCACCACCACCTGGCAAGGCTAGGGCAGGGAAGCACCACCACCGGGCAAGGCTATGGCAGGGTAGCACCACCACCTGGCCAGGTTAGGGCAGGGTAGCACCACCACCTGGCAAGGCTAGTGCAGGGTAGCACCACCACCTGGAAATGCTTGGGCAGGGTAGCACCACCACCTGGCAAGGCTAAGGCTGGGTAGCACCACCACCTGGCAAGGCTAGGGCAGGGTAGCACCACCACCTGGCAAGGCTAGGGCAGGGTAGCACCACCACCTGGCAAGGCTAAGGCAGGGCAGCACCACCACCTGGCAAGGCTAAGGCAGGGTAGCACCACCACCTGGCAAGGCTAGTGCAGGGTGGCGCCACCACCTGGCAAGGCTAGGGCATGGTAGCACCACCACCTGGCAAAGCTAGGGCAGGGTAGCACCACCACCTGGCAAGGCTAGGGCAGGGTAGCACCACCACCTGGCAAGGCTAGGGCAGGGTAGCACCACCACCTGGCAAGGCTAGGGCAGGGTAGCACCACCACCTGGCAAAGCTAGGGCAGGGTAGCACCACCACCTGTCAAGGCTAGGGCAGGGTAGCACCACCACCTGGCAAGGCTAGGGCAGGGTAGCACCACCACCTTGCAAGGCTAGGGCAGGGAAGCACCACCACCTGGAAAGGCTAGGGCAGGGTAGCACCACCACCTGGCAATGCTAGGGCAGGGTAGCACCACCACCTGGCAAGGCTAGGGCAGGGTAGCACCACCACCTGGCAAGGCTAGGGCAGGGTAGCACCACCACCTGACAAGGCTAGTGCAGGATAGCACCACCACCTGGCAAGGCTTGGGCAGGGTAGCACCACCACCTGGCAAGGCTAGGGCAGGGTAGCACCACCACCTGGCAAGGCTAGGGCAGGGTAGCACCACCACCTTGCAAGGCTAGGGCAGGGTAGCACCACCACCTGGCAAGGCTAGGGCAGGGTAGCACCACCACCTGGCAAGGCTAGGGCAGGGTAGCACCACCACCTGGCAAGGCTAGGGCAGGGTAGCACCACCACCTGGCAAGGCTAGGGCAGGGTAGCACCACCACCTGGCAAGGCTCGGGCAGGGTAGCACCACCACCTGGCAAGGCTAGGGCAGGGTAGCACCACCACCTGGCATGGCTAGGGCAGGGTAGCACCACCACCTGGCAAGGCTAGGGTAGGGTAGCACCACCACCTGGCAAGGCTAGGGCAGGGTAGCACCACCACCTGGCAAGGCTAGGGCAGGGTAGCACCACCACCTGGCAAGGCTAGAGCAGGGTAACACCACCACCTGGCAAGGCTAGGGCAGGGTAGCACCACCACGTGGCAAGGCTAGGGCTGGGTAGCACCACCACCTGGCAAGGCTAGGGCAGGGTAGCACCACCACCTGGCAAGGCTAGGGCAGGTTAGCACCACCACCTGTCAAGGCTAGGGCAGGGTAGCACCACCACCTGGCAAGGCTAGGGCAGGGTAGCACCACCACCTGGCAAGGCTAGGGCAGGGTAGCACCACCACCTGGCAAGGCTAGGGCAGGGTAGCACCACCACCTGGCAAGGCTAGGGCAGGGTAGCACCACCACCTGGCAAGGCTAGGGCAGGGTAGCACCACCACCTGGCAAGGCTAGGGCAGGGTAGCTCCACCACCTGGCAAGGCTAGGGCAGGGTAGCACCACCACCTGGCAAGGCTAGGGCAGGGTAGCACCACCACCTGTCAAGGCTAGGGCGGGGTAGCACCACCACCTGGCAAGGCTAGGGCAGGGTAGCACCACCCCCTGGCAAGGCTAGGGCAGGGTAGCACCACCACCTGTCAAGGCTAGGGCAGGGTAGCACCACCACCTGGCAAGGCTAGGGCAGGGTAGCACCACCACCTGGCAAGGCTAGGGCAGGGTAGCACCACCACCTGGCAAGGCTAGGGCAGGGTAGCACCACCACCTGGCAAGGCTAGGGCAGGGTAGCACCACCACCTGGCAAGGCTAGGGCAGGGTAGCACCACCTCCTGGCAAGGTTAGGGCAGGGTAGCACCACCACCTGGCCAGGTTAGGGCAGGGCAGCACCACCACCTGGCAAGGCTAGGGAAGGGTAGCACCATCACCTGGCAAGGCTAGGGCAAGGTAGCACGACCACTTGGCAAGGCTAGGGCAGGGGAGCACCACCACTTGGCAAGGCTAGGACAGAGTAGCACCACTTCCTGTCAAGATAAGTTCAGGGTAGCACCACCACCTGGCCAGGCTAGGGCAGGGTAGAACCACCACCTGGCCAGGCTAGGGCAGGGTAGCACCACCACCTGGCCAGGCTAGGGCAGGGTATCACCACCACCTGGCCAGGCTAGGGTAGGGTAGCACCACCACTTGGCAAGGCTAGGGCTTGGTAGCACCACTTCCTGTCAAGGTTAGTTCAGGGTAGCGCCACCACCTGGCAAGGCTAGGACAGGGTAGCACCACCACCTGGCAAGGCTAGGGCAGGGTAGCACCACCACTTGGCCACTCTAGGGCAGGGTAGCACCACCACCTGGCCAGGTTAGGGCAGGGTAGCACCACCACCTGGCAAGGCTAGGGAAGGGTAGCACCATCACCTGGCAAGGCTAGGGCAGGGTAGCACCACCACCTGACAAGGCTAGGGCAGGGTAGCACCACCATCTGGCAAGGCTAGGGCAGGGTAGCACCACCACCTGGCAAGGCTAGGGCAGGGTAGCACCACCACCGGGCAAGGCTAGGGCAGGGTAGCACCACCACCTGGCAAGGCTAAGGCGGGGCAGCACCACCACCTGGCAAGGCTAGTGCAGGGTAGCACCACCACCTGGAAATGCTTGGGCAGGGTAGCACCACCACCTGGCAAGGCTAAGGCTGGGTAGCACCACCACCTGGCAAGGCTAGGGCAGGGTAGCACCACCACCTGGCAAGGCTAGGGCAGGGTAGCACCACCACCTGGCAAGGCTAAGGCAGGGCAGCACCACCACCTGGCAAGGCTACGGCAGGGTAGCACAACCACCTGGCAAGGCTAGTGCAGGGTGGCGCCACCACCTGGCAATGCTAGGGCATGGTAGCACCACCACCTGGCAAAGCTAGGGCAGGGTAGCACCCCCACCTGGCAAGGCTAGGGCAGGGTAGCACCACCACCTGGCAATGCTAGGGCAGGGTAGCACCACCACCTGGCAAGGCTAGGGCAGGGTAGCACCACCACCTGGCAAAGCTAGGGCAGGGTAGCACCACCACCTGTCAAGGCTAGGGCAGGGTAGCACCACCACCTGGCAAGGCTAGGGCAGGGTAGCACCACCACCTTGCAAGGCTAGGGCAGGGCAGCACCACCACCTGGCAAGGCTAGGGCAGGGTAGCACCACCACCTGGCAATGCTAGGGCAGGGTAGCACCACCACCTGGCAAGGCTAGGGCAGGGTAGCACCACCACCTGGCAATGCTTGGGCAGGGTAGCACCACCACCTCGCAAGGCTAGGGCAGGGTAGCACCACCACCTGGCAAGGCTAGGGCAGGGTAGCACCACCACCTGGCAAGGCTAGGGCAGGGTAGCACCACCACCTGGCAAGGCTAGGGCAGGGTAGCACCACCACCTGGCAAGGCTAGGGCAGGGTAGCACCACCACCTGGCAAGGCTAGGGCAGGGTAGCACCACCACCTGGCAAGGCTAGGGCAGGGTAGCACCACCACCTGGCAAGGCTCGGGCAGGGTAGCACCACCACCTGGCAAGGCTAGGGCAGGGTAGCACCACCACCTGGCATGGCTAGGGCAGGGTAGCACCACCACCTGGCAAGGCTAGGGTAGGGTAGCACCACCACCTGGCAAGGCTAGGGCAGGGTAGCACCACCACCTGGCAAGGCTAGGGCAGGGTAGCACCACCACCTGGCAAGGCTAGGGCAGGGTAGCACCACCACCTGGCAAGGCTAGGGCAGGGTAGCACCACCACCTGGCAAGGCTAGGGCTGGGTAGCACCACCACCTGGCAAGGCTAGGGCAGGGTAGCACCACCACCTGGCAAGGCTAGGGCAGGGTAGCACCACCACCTGGCAAGGCTAGGGCAGGGTAGCACCACCACCTGGCAAGGCTAGGGCAGGGTAGCACCACCACCTGGCAAGGCTAGGGCAGGGTAGCACCACCACCTGGCAAGGCTAGGGCAGGGTAGCACCACCACCTGGCAAGGCTAGGGCAGGGTAGCACCACCACCTGGCAAGGCTAGGGCAGGGTAGCACCACCACCTGGCAAGGCTAGGGCAGGGTAGCACCACCACCTGGCAAGGCTAGGGCAGGGTAGCACCACCACCTGGCAAGGCTAGGGCAGGGTAGCACCACCACCTGGCAAGGCTAGGGCAGGGTAGCACCACCACCTGGCAAGGCTAGGGCAGGGTAGCACCACCACCTGGCAAGGCTAGGGCAGGGTAGCACCACCACCTGTCAAGGCTAGGGCAGGGTAGCACCACCACCTGGCAAGGCTAGGGCAGGGTAGCACCACCACCTGGCAAGGCTAGGGCAGGGTAGCACCACCACCTGGCAAGGCTAGGGCAGGGTAGCACCACCACCTGGCAAGGCTAGGGCAGGGTAGCACCACCACCTGGCAAGGCTAGGGCAGGGTAGCACCTCCTCATGGCAAGGCTAGGGCAGGGTAGCACCACCATGTGGCAAGGCTAGGGCAAGGTAGCACCACCACCTGGCAAGGCTAAGGCAGGGTAGCACCACCACCTGGCAAGGCTAGGGCAGGGTAGCACCACCACCTGGCAAGGCTAAGGCAGGGTAGCACCACCACCTGGCAAGGCTAAGGCAGGGTAGCACCACCACCTGGCAAGGCTAGGGCAGGGTAGCACCACCACCTGGCAAGGCTAGGGCAGGGTAGCACCACCACCTGGCAAGGCTAGGGCTGGGTAGCACCACCACCTGGCAAGGCTAGGGCAGGGTAGCACCACCACCTGGCAAGGCTAGGGCAGGGTAGCACCACCACCTGGCAAGGCTAGGGCAGGGTAGCACCACCACCTGGCAAGGCTAGTGCAGGGTAGCACCACCACCTGGCAAGGCTAGGGCAGGGTAGCACCACCTCCTGGCAAGGCTAGGGCAGGGTAGCACCACCACCTGGCAAGGCTAGGGCAGGGTAGCACCACCACCTGGCAAGGCTAGGGCAGGGTAGCACTTAAAAAAATGGAATTGTACTCCTACATTTAATAAGCAATTATTGTTTTTTTAGTATTCAAGCAGATATATATGGATTACAATTTCGAGGTAAGCACCGCTGTTACCTTTAATGGTAGGTAGCGTCCAGCACTTGGACGACTCTAGTTGGCTGGTAGACACCGACCAGTAGGTCGCGTCCAGCACTTGGACGACTCTAGTTGGCTGGTAGACACCGACCAGTAGGTCGCGTCCAGCACTTGGACGACTCTAGTTGGCTGGTAGACACCGACCAGCCAGGAACGTGATATACTCCTGTTGTTTAAATGTGAAATATTATTGTATTTCCTTATTCTTGTAACATTTCCTTTCCAGTCTAAGAGTCGTTGTCTCAGCCCGGGTCATGAGGGTGACAGTCCCACCGACCATTAACTGATTAACTGGTAACATGAAGACTCGGAAATGAGACTCTCTATCTTCATCTCTCAATTTTCACTGCCTGACGTTCAATTTATATTCATATTCCAGAGTAAGCCTCAGTTACCCCTCTCTTTTTACACTCTCGCAATCTCCGCCGAGATAGGGTAACTCAGAAAAAAAAAGAATGAACAGATATACCTTCATTCACTCAGTCATTGTTTTGCCAGATGTGTGCTGACGTCAAGGTTCAGATGACCCTCTGAACTGCTCTCAGGATGGGCAAGTGTTTACCATGGTCATATCAAGGCTAGTTAGTTCAACCTCGGTAGTCTGGTGTTCTTCCCCTTAATGAGCACGCGTCCACCATGTAAACCCGGCAGGAGTTACACTGACATCAGCTCGGCCACGTTTACCCGGGTCGACCCGACCAGGCTAGGACAAATTAAAATAATTGTTTTTTCTCTCTCTTGGCACTTGGCAGTGAGTAGCTTCTTTATAGCTGGACAAGGAATATATGTACCAGTAAGCATATATACAGCAAAAAGTATTAAAATTGTGGGAGGTGCAGCAGGTAGGCGCGGCAGACTGGAACTGCCACTGTGGACGGTGTGATGGAGCTGGGCGGTGCGACACGGCAGACAGGATGTCGACAAACGAGACAACTCAAGTAGGAATAACATTTCCAGCCTGCTACGCTGGCATCCGACGGCTTTTGGCCTAGAGTGCCGTTCTTCTCTTATTTCAGAGCTCTACGCTCACGTGTAGAGTGTCCCGAGATATCGTGGAATTCAGAGTGCAGGTCTCACAAGCTTCATGATTTTGTACTCTTAAAAGACTGAGCATTACATCGTGGCTTACAATGAACTGCTAGATTCCTTACTGCGTCTAGACTCATTATAATGTCTGAGTTGTGTCGGTGAAGAGTCTTGGAGATAATTTTGACGCAAACCGATTTGGATTATTTTCGTCAGAGGATTGAGTATTACCTCCTCGGGAATCTGGTTGACTCCTGTATTGTTGAAAAAGGTATAAAATACCGACAAGTTAATGATTAAGACACATATACAATAGTTGTGTATCTTTATTATTGAGTGTTTCGCCTACTATGTAGGCGAAACATTTCAGCAATAAACATACCCAGCTGTTGCACATGTGTCTTAATTATCACTGCTGTACTAGAGGGACGGTTGCGATCACATGACTTCATTTTAAATATGATCAAAAGACCAGTGTTGAAGTCATCAATCTTCTCCCTGATGCTAGCAAGCAGAGACATCGAGGTGCATAAATCCTACAAAGATAAGAAAATATACATTGTTTTCATCTATCATATTTAATTGATAGTTCATAGAGACACTTTGAGAGTTTTGGGTCGTTCTTCGTGCAGAGAATGAACTCGAGAAGACAATCGAAAGGTTTCTCTCCTTTTCCATGCTGAACATCATAACAAGATTACAGTATTTCGACATTAAATCGATGATTATTGGAAGTATGCACTTGGGGGATAGTTTAGGTGAACGCAAGTGACTAGGGATGCTCAACACAACAGCGATAACTGGCGAGTTGGGTATCAATTCTGGCTTAAAATTCGTCGGGATTTGTTCTTGGGGTACCTTTGTAACCTTTGCGTGTAAAGATGATTGTAGATCAATGGTTCAGAGAACCGACACGTTGATAAATGAGGCACATGTGCAACTCTTGGGTATCTTTACTGAGGAAACGTTTCGCCTTACAGTGGCTTCATCAGTCCACACAAAGGAGAATGAGATGATGTTTCCAGGTAGCGATGAAATTGCAGTGTCTCACGTTGCCCACACCTGGCTTCTCCCACTCTCTCCTTGGTTTGTCTGAACACGTTACAGCCGCCACTGATTACCAAATATTGCACGGGCCTTGCATGGTGACACCAAACAAAATTGTTGGCAAATATTAGCAACATGGCCGAAGTATAAAGGTACAAGAGGTAGCAGATTGACCAGATGAGTTGGTGGAGGAACACACTTGTCGTACAGTATGTTTCCCTGGGTGCTACTGTGAGGCAGTGTTCCTGCTGAAGGTACACCTGGCCAGGCAAGAGCACCAGTGACGCACCCTGGGTGTTACTGTGAGGCAGTGTTCATGCTGAAGGTACACCTGGCCAGGCAAGAGCACCAGTGACGCACCCTGGGTGCTACTGTGGAGCAGTGTTCATGCTGAAGGTACACCTGGCCAGGCAAGAGCACCAGTGACGCACCCTGGGTGCTACTGTGAGGCAGTGTTCCTGCTGAAGGTACACCTGGCCAGGCAAGAGCACCAGTGACGCACCCTGGGTGCTACTGTGAGGCAGTGTTCCTGCTGAAGGTACACCTGGCCAGGCAAGAGCACCAGTGACGCACCCTGGGTGCTACTGTGAGGCAGTGTTCCTGCTGAAGGTACACCTGGCCAGGCAAGAGCACCAGTGACGCACCCTGGGTGCTACTGTGAGGCAGTGTTCCTGCTGAAGGTACACCTGGCCAGGCAAGAGCACCAGTGACGCACCCTGGGTGCTACTGTGAGGCAGTGTTCCTGCTGAAGGTACACCTGGCCAGGCAGGAGCACCAGTGATGCATCCTGGGTGCTACTGTGGGGCAGTGTTAATTCTGGATGTACACGTAGACAAAGATCACGACAGCCAGGAAGATGACAGGGTGGGTACTGAGAGCTTTCAAAACAAGGGAAATAATGCCAATGGTGACACTCTTCAAACCGCTAGTGCTCCCTCACTTAGAATATTGCTCAGTGCTGACGACCCCGTTCAAAGCTGGAGAAATATCGAAGCTGGAACAAATACAGAGATCGTTTACGGCTCGCATTGATCCTGTAAAGCACCTAAACCACTGGGAACGCCTGCAAGTCTTGAACATGTATTCATTGGAGCGGAGAGAGAGAGAGAGATACATGATAATATATACCTGGAAAATACTCGAGGGCCTGGCTCCAAATCTGCACACTGCCATAACAACATACTGGAGTGAGAGATCTGGGAGGAAGTGTGAAATAAACCCAGTGAGGAGCAGGGGTGCGGTGGGGACAATAAGGGAACACTATCAACATTCGGGGACCCAGACTATTCAACATCTTACCAGAAGATATCGGAAACATGGCTGGAACAAGTGTATAAGCCTTCAAAAGGAAACTGGACAAGTATCTTCACCAGGTGCCAGATCAACCAGGCTGTGATGGATATGTGAGACAGCGGGTCTCCAGCAGCAACAGCCTGGGTGACCCGGCATGAACCAGACAAGCCTGACCCATGGCCTGGCTCAGAGAGTAGATAAACTCTCGAAACTCTTCAAAGGAATATCAAAGGTGGCCAGGCAGGAGCACCAGTGACACACAGTGGGTGCTAATGTGGGGCAGTGTTCCTGCTGGAGATACACCTGGCCAGGCAGGAGCACAAGTGACGCACCCTGGGTACTACTGTGAGGTAGTGTTCATGTTGAAGGTACACTTGGTCAGGCAGGAGCATCAGTGACGCACCCTGGGTGCTACTGTGAGGCAGTGTTCCTGCTGGAGGTACACCTGGCAAGGCAGGAGCACAAGTAACGCACTCTGGGTGCTACTGTGGGACAGTGTTCATGCTGAAGGGACACCTGGCCAGGCAGGAGCACCAGTGACGCAGCCTGGGTGCTACTGTGAGGCAGTGTTCCTGCTGGAGGTACACCTGGCCAGGCAGGAGCACAAGTAACGCACTCTGGGTGCTACTGTGGGGCAGTGTTCATGCTGGAGGTACACCTGGCCAGGCAGGAGCACAAGTAACGCACTCTGGGTGCTACTGTGGGGCAGTGTTCCTGCTGGAGGTACACCTGGCCAGGCAGGAGCACAAGTAACGCACTCTGGGTGCTACTGTGGGGCAGTGTTCATGCTGGAGGTACACCTGGCCAGGCAGGAGCACAAGTAACGCACTCTGGGTGCTACTGTGGGGCAGTGTTCATGCTGGAGGTACACCTGGCCAGGCAGGAGCACAAGTAACGCACTCTGGGTGCTACTGTGGGGCAGTGTTCCTGCTGGAGGTACACCTGGCCAGGCAGGAGCACAAGTAACGCACTCTGGGTGCTACTGTGGGGCAGTGTTCATGCTGGAGGTACACCTGGCCAGGCAGGAGCACAAGTAACGCACTCTGGGTGCTACTGTGGGGCAGTGTTCATGCTGGAGGTACACCTGGCCAGGCAGAAGCACAAGTAACGCACTCTGGGTGCTACTGTGGGGCAGTGTTCCTGCTGGAGGTACACCTGGCCAGGCAGGAGCACAAGTAACGCACTCTGGGTGCTACTGTGGGACAGTGTTCATGCTGAAGGGACACCTGGCCAGGCAGGAGCACAAGTAACGCACTCTGGGTGCTACTGTGGGGCAGTGCTCATGCTGGAGGTACACCTGGCCAGGCAGAAGCACCCGAGACGCTCAAATGAGAGGTATTGAGGAGGTGAGAATGAACGAGAGAGACAAGTAGTGCACCTGTGCACTGTTTGGTGTATATACTGCTTGTCGTATATACCACTTATTGCATGTACTGGTTGCTGTATATACTACTTGTTGTATGTACTGGTTTCTGAATATACCATTTGTTGTATGTACTGATTGCTATATATACCACTTGTTGTATGTACTGTATGCTGTACATACCACTTGTTGTATGTACTGTATGCTGTACATACCACTTGTTGTATGTACTGTATGCTGTATATACTGCTTGCTGAATATGCTGCTGGCTGAATATACTGCTTGCTGAATATGCTGCTGGCTGAATATACTGCTTGCTGAATATACTGCTTGTTGTATATTCTGCTTGCTAAATATACTGGTGATATAGTGTTATATGATGGTGTGTCAGGCTGTAACAGTACATCAGTGCCAGGTGGCACAACTAGCAGTGCGACACTGTCATAATGAACACTCTGCCACCATGTGATGAAATTACTCTCTCCCTTATTCCCTACTTCCACCTGTCTCTCTCTCTCTCTCTCTCTCTCTCTCTCTCTCTCTCTCTCTCTCCCTTCCTCCTTCTTTCTCTCTCTCTCTCTTCCTCCTTCTCTCCATCACTCCTTCCTTCCTTCCTTCCTTCCATCTCTCCCTCTTTTTTCCTCTTCCATTTATTTTTTGCTCCCTCCCTCCATTATCTCCTTCCTCTTGTCTTACCTCCCTACTTCCGCAACTCTCTCTTTACCTTCCTTTCTAATTAAACTTTCTTAGAGGAAGAGGAAAATGAATTGGAGAATGAGGAGGACAAGGAAAAGGAAGCATAAAAGAAAAAGTTGGAGGAAGAAAAGGAGATGGAAGAGGAGTATGACGAGGAAAAGGAGGAGGAGGATGAGAGAGACAGAGAGGACTATAATCAATCTGTTATTTCCTTCCTAGATAATATTGTCTCATAAATCCTCTTTATATAAATTAAATCCCAAAGATGGCCAGCTGAAATATTTGATGATTATCTTTAATAATGGGCTGAAATATATTTTGACACTTGTCCTTTAATTTCTTATGAGAGAGAGAGAGAGAGAGCGAGAGAGAGTCAGCTGTGTGGTAGCACTGGACATTGCTGGCGTTTTCGACCGGGTGTGGCACCAGGGCCTCTTAGCAAAACTTCAAGCACTGGGAATTGCAGGCTCTACGCTATGTCTCCTCAGTGATTACCTTCATGGTAGATCTCTAAGTGTAGTCCTCAATGGAACGGAATCAGCAAGGCATCCTATTGGGGCAAGCGTTCCACAAGGAAGTGTGCTGGGTCCACTGTTATGGAATGTCTACTTCAATGACCTTCTTCATCTCATCCCAGAATCCCATGCACATACAGACGACTGTACACTGACATTCACTTATCCAAGAGAAGAAATGCCAGCTGCTCTAAGCTACATCAATCACCAGCTAAGAACTATATCAGCTCGGGGAAATAGATGGCAAGTAACATTTGCACCTGAGAAAACGCGAATGATGATCGTCTCTAGGCACCATGATGGCAATGCTGGTGTAGTAGTAAGGATGAATGGGAGGGTGTTGGCACCTGGAGAAGAAGTTGATATCCTTAGGGTGAAATTTGACCCCAAACTAACCATGAAGAACCATGTAAATCTTGCAAACAAGGCAGCCAGGAAGCTTACTGCATTTCGCCGTATCTCGCATCTGCTTGACAGTAGGGGTTGCAAGATTCTGTACGAGGCACAAGTACGCTCACACCTTGAGTATGCTCCACTTTCTTGGTTTGCCTGTCCCCCCTCTCATCTGCGAGACGTCTCATCACTCGCCTGGACCAATCCTGGATAGATCTGTCATTTCAGCAGAACCTTTAACACAGGGGGGATGTGGGTGGCCTTACTGTTAGGTACAAGGCCAATATTGTCAAAGTACCACACTTGGATCCACTTCGAGAACAGCGTGAAACAAGCTTTTATGCCACAAGACGGACAGAAAGCAGCAACTTCACTCTGGCTGTACCCTTCTCCAGAACATCACTCCATCTGAGATCATACATACCCAGGATGACTCGAGTATGGAACACATTCGTACAGGATAATGATGTCAACGAGATAGTCAGTTGATCAAATGAAAATGCTGGCCCACAGATGGCTCCAACTTCATCCTGTTCCCTACTTGTATGTCTCATAACAATAAAAATGCTTTCAAATGAGCTGATGTAGGTAACAGCTCTTAGCTTGTCAATAAAGTTAGGAATCCTTAACCTGTAAATAGCTGTCAATAAAGTTAGGAATCCTTAACCTGTAAATAGCTGTCAATAAAGCTAGGGATCCTTAACCTTGTCAAACCCTGTGTAAAAAAAAAAAAAAAAAAAAAAAAAAAAAAAAAAAAAAAAAAAAAAAAAAAAAAAAAAAAGAGAGAGAGAGAGAGAGAGAGAGAGAGAGAGAACGAGAACAGGAATTGTACTTACCAATTCCAGAATTACAGTGTAGTGTTCACCAAGCATGTTACAATTTATTCGGTGTTGATGATAGAGTTGTGTGCACGTTGTAAAGTGAGAGTCAAGTTAGAACAGTGAGTGAGGGAGCAGCTGCGCTGCCTCACTCTACACTTCAACCTACAGTCAACTGGTGAAGAGGTTGTGCCTTCCCACCTGGCTCAGTGGCACTCATACACACTGGTTACACACTCATACACACTGGTTACACACTCATACACACTGGTTACACACTCATACACACTGGTCACACACTCATACACACTGGTCACACACTCATACACACTGGTCACACACTCATACACACTGGTCACACACTCATACACACTGGTCACACACTCATACACACTGGTCACACACTCATACACACTGGTCACACACTCATACACACTGGTCACACACTCATACACACTGGTCACACACTCATACACACTGGTCACACACTCATACACACTGGTCACACACTCATACACACTGGTCACATACACTCATACACACTGGTCACATACACTCATACACACTGGTCACATACACTCATACACACTGGTCACATACACTCATACACACTGGTCACATACACTCATACACACTGGTCACATACACTCATACACACTGGTCACATACACTCATACACACTGGTCACAAACACACTCATACACACTTGTCACATACACTCATACACACTGGTCACATACACTCATACACACTGGTCACACACTCATACACACTGATCACATACACTCATACACACTGATCACATACATGCCCTTGCCATCATTTACTTGCTTTGTTGCTTGTCTAAATTCTTGACTAACAGTCAGGTACAACAGGTCACAACGTGTGTACCGGAGTCACTAACAGTCAGGTACAACAGGCCACAACGTGTGTACCGGAGTCACTAACAGTCAGGTACAACAAGCCACAACGTGTGTACCGGAGTCACTAACAGTCAGGTACAACAAGCCACAACGTGTGTACCGGAGTCACTAACAGTCAGGTACAACAGGCCACAACGTGTGTACCGGAGTCACTAACAGTCAGGTACAACACGCCACAACGTGTGTACCGGAGTCACTATCAGTCAGGTACAACAGGCCACAACGTGTGTACCGGAGTCACTAACAGTCAGGTACAACAAGCCACAACGTGTGTACCGGAGTCACTATCAGTCAGGTACAACAGGCCACAACGTGTGTACCGGAGTCACTAACAGTCAGGTACAACAAGCCACAACGTGTGTACCGGAGTCACTATCAGTCAGGTACAACAGGCCACAACGTGTGTACCGGAGTCACTAACAGTCAGGTACAACAAGCCACAACGTGTGTACCGGAGTCACTATCAGTCAGGTACAACAGGCCACAACGTGTGTACCGGAGTCACTAACAGTCAGGTACAACAAGCCACAACGTGTGTACCGGAGTCACTAACAGTCAGGTACAACAAGCCACAACGTGTGTACCGGAGTCACTAACAGTCAGGTACAACAAGCCACAACGTGTGTACCGGAGTCACTAACAGTCAGGTACAACAGGTCACAACGTGTGTACCGGAGTCACTAACAGTCAGGTACAAGAGGCCATAACGTGTGTACCGGAGTCACTAACAGTCAGGTACAACAGGCCACAACGTGTGTACCGGAGTCACTAACAGTCAGGTACAAGATGCCACAACGTGTGTACCGGAGTCACTAACAGTCGGGTACAACAAGCCACAACGTGTGTACCGGAGTCACTAACAGTCAGGTACAACAGGCCACAACGTGTATACCGGAGTCACTAACAGTCAGGTACAACAGGCCACAACGTGTGTACCGGAGTCACTAACAGTCAGGTACAACAGGTCACAACGTGTGTACCGGAGTCACTAACAGTCAGGTACAACAGGCCACAACGTGTGTACCGGAGTCACTAACAGTCAGGTACAACAGGCCACAACGTGTGTACCGGAGTCACTAACAGTCAGGTACAACAGGCCACAACGTGTGTACCGGAGTCACTAACAGTCAGGTACAACAAGCCACAACGTGTGTACCGGAGTCACTAACAGTCAGGCACAACAAGCTACAACGTGTGTACCGGAGTCACTAACAGTCAGGTACAACAAGCCACAACGTGTGTACTGGAGTCACTTACAGTCAGGTACAACAAGCCACAACGTGTGTACCGGAGTCACTAACAGTCAGGTACAACAAGCTACAACGTGTGTACCGGAGTCACTAACAGTCAGGTACAACAAGCCACAACGTGTGTACCGGAGTCACTTACAGTCAGGTACAACAAGCCACAACGTGTGTACCGGAGTCACTAACAGTCAGGTACAACAAGCCACAACGTGTGTACCGGAGTCACTAACAGTCAGGTACAACAAGCCACAACGTGTGTACCGGAGTCACTAACAGTCAGGTACAACAAGCCACAACGTGTGTACCGGAGTCACTAACAGTCAGGTACAACAAGCCACAACGTGTGTACCGGAGTCACTAACAGTCAGGTACAACAAGCCACAACGTGTGTACCGGAGTCACTAACAGTCAGGTACAACAGGCCACAACGTGTGTACCGGAGTCACTAACAGTCAGGTACAGCAGGCCACAACGTGTGTACCGGAGTCACTAACAGTCAGGTACAACAAGCTACAACGTGTGTACCGGAGTCACTAACAGTCAGGTACAACAAGCCACAACGTGTGTACCGGAGTCACTAACAGTCAGGTACAACAAGCCACAACGTGTGTACAGGAGTCACTAACAGTCAGGTACAACAAGCTACAACGTGTGTACCGGAGTCACTAACAGTCAGGTACAACAAGCTACAACGTGTGTACCGGAGTCACTAACAGTCAGGTACAACAAGCCACAACGTGTGTACCGGAGTCACTAACAGTCAGGTACAACAGGCCACAACGTGTGTACCGGAGTCACTAACAGTCAGGTACAACAAGCCACAACGTGTGTACCGGAGTCACTAACAGTCAGGTACAACAAGCCACAACGTGTGTACCGGAGTCACTAACAGTCAGGTACAACAAGCCACAACGTGTGTACCGGAGTCACTAACAGTCAGGTACAACAAGCCACAACGTGTGTACCGGAGTCACTAACAGTCAGGTACAACAGGCCACAACGTGTGTACCGGAGTCACTAACAGTCAGGTACAACAAGCCACAACGTGTGTACCGGAGTCACTATCAGTCAGGTATAACAAGCCACAACGTGTGTACCGGAGTCACTAACAGTCAGGTACAACAAGCCACAACGTGTGTACCGGAGTCACTATCAGTCAGGTACAACAAGCCACAACGTGTGTACCGGAGTCACTAACAGTCAGGTACAACAAGCCACAACGTGTGTACCGGAGTCACTAACAGTCAGGTACAACAAGCCACAACGTGTGTACCGGAGTCACTAACAGTCAGGTACAACAGGCCACAACGTGTGTACCGGAGTCACTAACAGTCAGGTACAACAAGCCACAACGTGTGTACCGGAGTAACTAACAGTCAGGTACAACAGGCCACAACGTGTGTACCGGAGTCACTAACAGTCAGGTACAACAAGCCACAACGTGTGTACCGGAGTCACTAACAGTCAGGTACAACAAGCCACAACGTGTGTACCGGAGTCACTAACAGTCAGGTACAACAAGCCACAACGTGTGTACCGGAGTCACTAACAGTCAGGTACAACAAGCCACAACGTGTGTACCGGAGTCACTAACAGTCAGGTACAACAAGCCACAACGTGTGTACCGGAGTCACTAACAGTCAGGTACAACAAGCCACAACGTGTGTACCGGAGTCACTAACAGTCAGGTACAACAAGCCACAACGTGTGTACCGGAGTCACTAACAGTCAGGTACAACAAGCCACAACGTGTGTACCGGAGTCACTAACAGTCAGGTACAACAGGCCACAACGTGTGTACCGGAGTCACTAACAGTCAGGTACAACAAGCCACAACGTGTGTACCGGAGTCACTAACAGTCAGGTACAACAGGCCACAACGTGTGTACCGGAGTCACTAACAGTCAGGTACAACAAGCCACAACGTGTGTACCGGAGTCACTAACAGTCAGGTACAACAGGCCACAACGTGTGTACCGGAGTCACTAACAGTCAGGTACAACAAGCCACAACGTGTGTACCGGAGTCACTAACAGTCAGGTACAACAAGCCACAACGTGTGTACCGGAGTCACTAACAGTCAGGTACAACAAGCCACAACGTGTGTACCGGAGTCACTAACAGTCAGGTACAACAAGCCACAACGTGTGTACCGGAGTCACTAACAGTCAGGTACAACAAGCCACAACGTGTGTACCGGAGTCACTAACAGTCAGGTACAACAAGCCACAACGTGTGTACCGGAGTCACTAACAGTCAGGTACAACAAGCCACAACGTGTGTACCGGAGTCACTAACAGTCAGGTACAACAAGCCACAACGTGTGTACCGGAGTCACTAACAGTCAGGTACAACAAGCCACAACGTGTGTACCGGAGTCACTAACAGTCAGGTACAACAAGCCACAACGTGTGTACCGGAGTCACTAACAGTCAGGTACAACAAGCCACAACGTGTGTACCGGAGTCACTAACAGTCAGGTACAACAAGCCACAACGTGTGTACCGGAGTCACTAACAGTCAGGTACAACAAGCCACAACGTGTGTACCGGAGTCACTAACAGTCAGGTACAACAAGCCACAACGTGTGTACCGGAGTCACTAACAGTCAGGTACAACAAGCCACAACGTGTGTACCGGAGTCACTAACAGTCAGGTACAACAAGCCACAACGTGTGTACCGGAGTCACTAACAGTCAGGTACAACAAGCTACAACGTGTGTACCGGAGTCACTAACAGTCAGGTACAACAAGCTACAACGTGTGTACCGGAGTCACTAACAGTCAGGTACAACAAGCCACAACGTGTGTACCGGAGTCACTAACAGTCAGGTACAACAAGCCACAACGTGTGTACCGGAGTCACTAACAGTCAGGTACAACAAGCTACAACGTGTGTACCGGAGTCACTAACAGTCAGGTACAACAAGCCACAACGTGTGTACCGGAGTCACTAACAGTCAGGTACAACAAGCCACAACGTGTGTACCGGAGTCACTAACAGTCAGGTACAACAAGCCACAACGTGTGTACCGGAGTCACTAACAGTCAGGTACAACAAGCCACACCGGAGTCACTAACAGTCAGGTACAACAAGCCACAACGTGTGTACCGGAGTCACTAACAGTCAGGTACAACAAGCCACAACGTGTGTACCGGAGTCACTAACAGTCAGGTACAACAGGCCACAACGTGTGTACCGGAGTCACTAACAGTCAGGTACAGCAGGCCACAACGTGTGTACCGGAGTCACTAACAGTCAGGTACAACAAGCTACAACGTGTGTACCGGAGTCACTAACAGTCAGGTACAACAAGCCACAACGTGTGTACCGGAGTCACTAACAGTCAGGTACAACAAGCCACAACGTGTGTACCGGAGTCACTAACAGTCAGGTACAACAAGCTACAACGTGTGTACCGGAGTCACTAACAGTCAGGTACAACAAGCTACAACGTGTGTACCGGAGTCACTAACAGTCAGGTACAACAAGCCACAACGTGTGTACCGGAGTCACTAACAGTCAGGTACAACATGCCACAACGTGTGTACCGGAGTCACTAACAGTCAGGTACAACAAGCAACAACGTGTGTACCGGAGTCACTAACAGTCAGGTACAACAAGCCACAACGTGTGTACCGGAGTCACTAACAGTCAGGTACAACAAGCCACAACGTGTGTACCGGAGTCACTAACAGTCAGGTACAACAAGCCACAACGTGTGTACCGGAGTCACTAACAGTCAGGTACAACAAGCCACAACGTGTGTACCGGAGTCACTATCAGTCAGGTATAACAAGCCACAACGTGTGTACCGGAGTCACTAACAGTCAGGTACAACAAGCCACAACGTGTGTACCGGAGTCACTATCAGTCAGGTACAACAAGCTACAACGTGTGTACCGGAGTCACTAACAGTCAGGTACAACAAGCCACAACGTGTGTACCGGAGTCACTAACAGTCAGGTACAACAAGCCACAACGTGTGTACCGGAGTCACTAACAGTCAGGTACAACAAGCCACAACGTGTGTACCGGAGTCACTATCAGTCAGGTATAACAAGCCACAACGTGTGTACCGGAGTCACTAACAGTCAGGTACAACAAGCCACAACGTGTGTACCGGAGTCACTATCAGTCAGGTACAACAAGCTACAACGTGTGTACCGGAGTCACTAACAGTCAGGTACAACAAGCCACAACGTGTGTACCGGAGTCACTAACAGTCAGGTACAACAAGCCACAACGTGTGTACCGGAGTCACTAACAGTCAGGTACAACAGGCCACAACGTGTGTAGCGGAGTCACTAACAGACAGGTACTACAAGCCACAACGTGTGTACCGGAGTAACTAACAGTCAGGTACAACAGGCCACAACGTGTGTACCGGAGTCACTAACAGTCAGGTACAACAAGCCACAACGTGTGTACCGGAGTCACTAACAGTCAGGTACAACAAGCCACAACGTGTGTACCGGAGTCACTAACAGTCAGGTACAACAAGCCACAACGTGTGTACCGGAGTCACTAACAGTCAGGTACAACAAGCCACAACGTGTGTACCGGAGTCACTAACAGTCAGGTACAACAAGCCACAACGTGTGTACCGGAGTCACTAACAGTCAGGTACAACAAGCCACAACGTGTGTACCGGAGTCACTAACAGTCAGGTACAACAAGCCACAACGTGTGTACCGGAGTCACTAACAGTCAGGTACAACAAGCCACAACGTGTGTACCGGAGTCACTAACAGTCAGGTACAACAAGCCACAACGTGTGTACCGGAGTCACTAACAGTCAGGTACAACAAGCCACAACGTGTGTACCGGAGTCACTAACAGTCAGGTACAACAAGCCACAACGTGTGTACCGGAGTCACTAACAGTCAGGTACAACAAGCCACAACGTGTGTACCGGAGTCACTAACAGTCAGGTACAACAGGCCACAACGTGTGTACCGGAGTCACTAACAGTCAGGTACAACAAGCCACAACGTGTGTACCGGAGTCACTAACAGTCAGGTACAACAAGCCACAACGTGTGTACCGGAGTCACTAACAGTCAGGTACAACAAGCCACAACGTGTGTACCGGAGTCACTAACAGTCAGGTACAACAAGCCACAACGTGTGTACCGGAGTCACTAACAGTCAGGTACAACAAGCCACAACGTGTGTACCGGAGTCACTAACAGTCAGGTACAACAAGCCACAACGTGTGTACCGTAGTCACTAACAGTCAGGTACAACAAGTGTGTACCACAAACAGTGTACAACAAGCCACAACGTGTGTACCGGAGTCACTAACAGTCAGGTACAACAAGCCACAACGTGTGTACCGGAGTCACTAACAGTCAGGTACAAGATGCCACAACGTGTGTACCGGAGTCACTAACAGTCAGGTACAAGATGCCACAACGTGTGTACCGGAGTCACTAACAGTCAGGTACAACAGGCCACAACGTGTGTACCGGAGTCACTAACAGTCAGGTACAAGAAGCTACAACGTGTGTACCGGAGTCTCTAACAGTCAGGTACAAGATGCCACAACGTGTGTACCGGAGTCACTAACAGTCAGGTACAACAAGCCAAAACGTGTGTACCGGAGTCACTAACAGTCAGGTACAACAAGCCACAACGTGTGTACCGGAGTCACTAACAGTCAGGTACAACAAGCCACAACGTGTGTACCGGAGTCACTAACAGTCAGGTACAACAAGCCACAACGTGTGTACCGGAGTCACTAACAGTCAGGTACAACAAGCCACAACGTGTGTACCGGAGTCACTAACAGTCAGGTACAACAAGCCACAACGTGTGTACCGGAGTCACTAACAGTCAGGTACAACAAGCCACAACGTGTGTACCGGAGTCACTAACAGTCAGGTACAACAAGCCACAACGTGTGTACCGGAGTCACTAACAGTCAGGTACAACAAGCTACAACGTGTGTATCGGAGTCACTAACAGTCAGGTACAACAGGCCACAACGTGTGTACCGGAGTCACTAACAGTCAGGTACAAGAGGCCACAGCGTGTGTACCGGAGTCACTAACAGTCAGGTACAACAAGCCACAACGTGTGTACCGGAGTCACTAACAGTCAGGTACAACAGGCCACAACGTGTGTACCGGAGTCACTAACAGTCAGGTACAAGAGGCCACAACGTGTGTACCGGAGTCACTAACAGTCAGGTACAACAAGCCACAACGTGTGTACCGGAGTCACTAACAGTCAGGTACAACAAGCCACAACGTGTGTACCGGAGTCACTAACAGTCAGGTACAACAAGCCACAACGTGTGTACCGGAGTCACTAACAGTCAGGTACAACAAGCCACAACGTGTGTACCGGAGTCACTAACAGTCAGGTACAACAAGCCACAACGTGTGTACCGGAGTCACTAACAGTCAGGTACAACAAGCCACAACGTGTGTACCGGAGTCACTAACAGTCAGGTACAACAAGCCACAACGTGTGTACCGGAGTCACTAACAGTCAGGTACAACAAGCCACAACGTGTGTACCGGAGTAACTAACAGTCAGGTACAACAAACCACAACGTGTGTACCGGAGTCACTAACAGTCAGGTACAACAAGCCACAACGTGTGTACCGGAGTCACTAACAGTCAGGTACAACAAGCCACAACGTGTGTACCGGAGTCACTCTATACATCATCCTCAATAAAGCAATAACCTGATTTCTGCTTCTGAGTCAAAGTGGTCATGAAATGGAATGACTTGGAGAGCGAAGTGGCAGAGGCCAGATACATACATACCTTCAGGAATAGGTATAAAAGGTCTTTCATTTCATTAATGGTTGGACCGAAACGTCAATTACTACAGTTACTGATACATTATATAACTGAGACCAGTGTTAGCTAAAGTTTCCTCAGCAACCAAACAATACTTTGAAATTTAGGAAGATTTAATGAAAAAACGATAATTTTTTACTATATTAATGGTAACTCAAAACTAGTTATATATATATATATATATATATATATATATATATATATATATATATATATATATATATATATATATATATATATATATATATATATATATATATATATATATATGTATATATATATATATATATATATATATATATATATATATATATATATATATATATATATATATATATATATATATATATATATATATATATGTCGTGCCGAATAGGCAGAACTTGCGATCTTGGCTTAAATAGCAACGCTCATCTTGCCATATAGGACAAGTGAAAATTTGTGTATGCAATAATTTCGCCAAAATCATTTTGAACCTAACGAAAAAAATATATTTCACTGTGTTAGGTTAGTATTAAATTATTGTAAACGTATCTAAAATATATTTAGTTGGGATAGGCTAAAATAAACTGTTCTTGTTATAATAAGGTTAGGTAAGTTTTCTAAGATTCTTTTGGTGCAAAATTATAAACTTTTACATTATCATTAATGAAAAAAATATATCTTTAAATGTATAAGAGAAAATTTTAGAAAGGACTTAATTTTAAATGATTTCTTGCTAACTGACCAGTTTTACATATTCAGCACGACATATATATATATATATATATATATATATATATATATATATATATATATATATATATGTGTGTGTGTGTGTGTGTGTGTGTGTGTGTGTGTGTGTGTGTGTGTGTGTGTGTGTGTGTGTGTGTGTGTGTGTGTGCAATAAGATCACAGTAAACAGGTGATTTCAGAATATGCAAAACAACTATTGTGAAAGAATAGAGAAATTCCAAGCGCTTTCGTGACTACTCACATTATCAAGGAACACTGAACGTAGTGCATCAAAGGTAGGCATATAAAGGTTCTAGCCCACACCTCACTATCACATCCCACAACAACGCAACACCTGATGTGCGACTCATAAGAAAGGGAACACTACAGCAGGCCCACTGGCCCAACTAGACAGGTCCTTCACACAACCCACCAACAAACTATTCTACCCAAGAAATAAGAATTTTAAAAATTATTATTTGTCCAATGTATTATTAAATTCTTCCCAAATTCTATTAATTATAAATGGATCTAATTTATATAAACCAAAGGAAATATTCATATTATTGTCAAAACTGCTTTTTATGAAACAAAATTCAATTATATTCCTGTCGACCATGGACTTGCTTGATACAACTTTCTCAACTTTTTGAAAATCAATTGGATGGTTAAAATCTATCACATGAATAAATAGAGCATTGGAATCTTGTCCAGTTCTAATGCTATATTTATGTTGTTTTAATCTTAGTTCGAGATTTTTACCAGTTTGACCGTAATAAACTTTATCGCAAATTTTACAAGGAATCTTATAGACACATCCGTCAGCATTTTGGGGGGAATTCTTTATCAAAAGTTTTTTTACTGTATCAACCAAGTTTTCATGGTAAGGGAGAACCAACATTTTTTAGTTGAATAAGGCTGATTGTCCCTTTTTGGACTGTAAAAAGTATTTCTAGCAATTTTAAAAGATTTATCAATTACATTTCTTGGGTATTTCAAATCATTACCTATTTCATAAATTTTGGATATTTCCTCATCTATGAACTCTGGACTACAAATTCGTAAAGCTCTCAAAAACATTGATGAGAAAACAGACAGTTTAACTCTATCTTGATGCGAAGAATAATAGTGGACATAGGAACAGTTATTTGTAGGTTTTCTGTAAATTTTAAATTTGAAATCATTATTACTCTTAATAATTAAAACATCTAGAAAAGGCAATGAAATATTTTCTTCAAACTCAACAGTAAATTTATAGAATGGGCTAAGCTATTTAATTTGCCAAGGAAATGGTGTATATCTGCATTTTTGGGCATAAGACAAAAAATATCATCAACATATCTGAACCATTTAGCTCTATTAGGGAGGATTGTGTTAAGCAACCTTGTTTCAAAAAATTCCATTTATAGGTTACTAAGAACTGGTGAAAGAGGATTTCCCATTGCCATACCAAACTTATCATTAAATGCAAATTCTGCATCAATAATGTAAAACTTAATAAGTTTATAACAAAAATTTCAATAAAACAATAAAACTTCTACTGAAAGGCAAAGATGAATTAGCCAAACAATTTATTTCCATTAATAAATCTTTACCTTACATGTATGTACTAATAAAAACACACAAACCAGGAAATCCAGTCAGACCAATTATTAGCTCCATAGGATCAGTTTCATATAAATTATCCAAATGGCTTGTTGACATTTTGAGCCCTATTGCTAAGATTATTCCACTTCTTGACAACTCTATGACAGAAGAAATACTTCCTAACATCCCTTTGACTCATCTGAGTCTTCAACTTCCAATTGTGACCCCTTGTCGTTATCATGTCTTCCCTAACCCTTCTGTCCTCCAGTGTCGTCAGGCCGATTTCACTCAACCTTCCTTCGGAGGACATTCCCCTGAGCTCAGGAACTAACCTTGTTGCAAACCTTTGCACTCTCTCTAATTTCTTGACATGCTTGACCAGGTGTGGGTTCGAAACTGGTGCTGCATACTCCAGTATGGGCTTGACGTACACAGTGTACAGTATCTTGAATGATTCCTTACTAAGGTGTCGGAACGCTATTCTCAGGTTTGCAAGGCGCCCGTATGCTGCAGCAGTATGTGTGTATTCACCTAATTGTGGTTGCAGGGGTCGAGACTCAGCTCCTGGCCCCTCCTCTTCATTGAGTGTTACAAGGTCCTCTCTCTCCCTGCTCCCTGAGCTTTTTCATACCTCATCTTAAAGCTATGTATGGTTCCTGCCACCACTATCTCATTTGGTAGGCTATTCCACTTCCTGACAACTCTATGACTGAAGAAATACTTCCTAACATCCCTTTGACTCATCTGAGTCTTCAACTTCCAATTGTGGCCCCTTGTTTCTGTGTCCCCTCTCTGGAACATCCTGTCTCTGTCCACCTTGTCTATTCCACACAGTATTTTGTATGTTGTTATCATGTCTCCTCTAACCCTCCTGTCCTCCAGTGTCGTCAGGACCATTTCCCTCAACCTTTCTTTGTAGGACATTCCCCTTAGCTCTGGAACTAAGCTTGTCGCTAACCTTTGCACTTTCTCTAATTTCTTGACGTGCTTGATCAAGTGTGGGTTCCAAACAGGTGCTGCATACTCCAATATGGGCTTGACGTACACGGTGTACATTGTCTAGAACGATTCCTTACTAAGGTATTGGAACGATATTCTCAGGTTTGCCAGGCGCCCATATGCTGCAGCAGTTATCTGGTTGATGTGTTCTTCCGGAGACGTGCTCGGTGTTATATTCACCCCAAGATCTTTCTCCTTGAACGAGGTTTGCAGTCTTTGGCCACCTAGCCTATACTACATCTCCAGTCTTCTTTGACCATCCCAATCTTCATGACTTTGACTTTGGCAGGGTTAAATTCGAGAAGCCAGTTGCTGGACCAGGTGTCCAGCCTGTCTGGGTCTCTTTGGAGTTCTACCTGATCCTCATCTGATTTAATTCTCCTCATTAACTTCACATCATCCGCAACAGGGACACTTCTGAGTCTAACCCTTCCATCATGTCATTCACATATACTAGAAATAACAATGGTCCTAGGACCGACCCCCATGGGACCCCGCTCGTCACAGGTGCCCACTGTGATACCTCATCACGTACCATGACTCGTTGTTGCCTCCCTGTCAGGTATTCTGTGATCCATTGCAGTGACCTTCCTGTTATATGCGCCTGATCCTCTAGATTCTGTTTTTTACAGACGAATCTCCAGCTAGCGTGGCCGTGACGAACTCTAGCTCAAGTCCCCTCACTGCCGTCAACATGACTCACGAAATCGTAATGACACGATTGGAAACAAACCATACCACGGGCGGGATTAAACCCGCGGTCAGAGAGTCTCAAAACTCCAAACCGTCGCGTTAGACACTGGACCAGCTAGCCACAATAAGATTCGTCCAACTAGGTATATTTCTACACCATAGGAAGGTTAGCACAGGCACCACTGTGACCACAAATGCAAGTTTTTACAGACGAATCTCCAGCTAGCGTGGCCGTGACGAACTCGAGCTCAAGTCCCTTCACTGCCGTCAACATGACTCACGAAATTGTAATGACACGATTGCAAACAAACCATACCACGGCCGGGATTGAACCCGCGGTCAGAAAGTCGGTCTGGAGTTTTGAGACTCTTTGACCGCGGGTTCAATCCCGCCCGTGGTATGGTTTGTTTGCAATTGTGTCATTACGATTTCGTGAGTCATGTTGACGGCAGTGAGGGGACTTGAGCTAGAGTTCGTCACGGCCACGCTAGCTGGAGATTCGTCTGTATAAACTTGCATTTGTGGTCACAGTGGTGCCTATGCTAACCTCTAGCTTCTGCACCAATCTCCTGTGAGGAACTGTGTCGAAGGCCTTCTTGCAGTCCAAGAAGATGCAATCAACCCACCCCTCTCTCTCGTGCCTTACTTTTGTTACTTTATCATAAAACTCCAGTAGGTTTGTGATACAGGATTTGCCTTCCATAAAACCGTGCTGGTTGGCGTTTATACAGGTGCTCCACCACTCTCCTCCTGATAATCTTCTCCATTACTTTGCATACTATGCACATCAATGACTGGTCTATAGTTTAGTCCCACTTTTCTGTCTCCTTTTTTAAATATTGGTACTACATTTGCCATCTTCCATACCTCAGGTAGTTGCCCAGTTTCAAGGGATGTACTGAAGACTGTGGTTAGTGGCACACACAGCATTTCTGCTCCCTTTCTAAGGACTCACGGGGAGATGTTGTCTGGTCCCATTGCCTTTGAGGTATCAAGGTTACTTAGAAGCTTCTTCTCTTCAGTTGTGTGTATGTCATCTAACACTTGTTGGTATATTCCTTGTTGGCATTCCTTTCTGCTCTGTCCCCCCAGAGGCCTTCCTGTCTCCACTGTAAATACTTCCTTAAATCTCTTGTTGGGCTCCTCACATACCTCTTGATTGCTTCTGGTGAGTTCCCCACCTTCTTTCCTCAGCCTGATCACCTGGTCTTTGACTGTTGTCTTCCTTCTAATGTGGCTATACAGCAATTTTGGGTCACACTTGGCTCTCGATGCTATGTCGTTTTCAAACTGTCGCTGGGCCTACTTCCTTATCTGTGCATACTCGTTTCTGGCTCTTCAACTAGTCTCTCTATTTTCCTGGGACCTTTGCCTCCTGTATCATTTCCATTCTCTAATGCACTTAGTGTTTGCCTCCCTACACATTCGGGTAAACCAAGGATTCATTTTGGTCTTCCCATTATTTCTATTGCCCTTGTATGTTTATGTGTGTGTACTCACCTATTTGTACTCACCTATTTGTGGTGGCAGGGGTCGAGTCATAGCTCCTGGCCACGCTTCTTCACTGATTGCTACTAGGTCCTCTCTCTCCCTGCTCCATGAGCTTTATCATACATCGCCTTAAAGCTATGTATGGTTCCCGCCTCCACTACTTCACTTTTTAGACTATTCCACGGCTTGACTACTCAATGACTGAAGAAATACTTCCTAACATCCCTTTGATTCATCTGAGTCTTCAACTTCCAATTGTGACCTCTCGTGTCTGTGTCCAATCTCTGGAACATCCCGTCTTTGTCCACCTCGTCTGTTCCGTGCAGTATTTTATATGTCGTTATCATGTCTCCCCTGACCCTCCTGGCCTCCAGTGTCGTCAGGCCGATTTCCCTCAACCTTTCTTCGTAGGACAATCCCCGTAGCTCTGGGACTAGTCTTGTTGCAAACTTTTGCACTTTCTCTAATTTCTTGACGTGCTTGACTAGGTGTGGATTCCAAACTGGTGCTGCATACTCCAGTATAGGCCTGACGTAAATGGTATACAGAGTCTTGAACGACTCCTTACTGAGGTATC
>NC_091326.1:24746091-24748591 GCF_038502225.1 Cherax quadricarinatus
ATGGCATCTATTATCATACCTGTAAGCTTGGTTTCTGTGAGCGCTATGATGTCCGGTGATGTCTCTTTGACTCTTTCGTGCCACTCCTCCCATTTGTTTGTTATTCCATCAGCGTTTGTGTACCATACCTTCAGTTTCCTTTCCAATACTATGGTTTGGGGGCCTGTGGGGATGGGAGACCTGGTAGCATACTGTGGGATTCTATGATTGGGGGTTGAGTGGAAGCTGTGGGTATGGACTGTAGTTTGTGTTGGGATGGTGTGACAGGTTGTGTGGTTCTGAGGATAGTTGTGTGTGTGCTTTCCCTTGCTTCTCTGTTCTGCTCTGACTGACCTCTGCTGGTTCCATCCTTGTTTCCTTTCCTATCTCCTTTCGCTTTTTTTGTCCTCTTCCTCAGCTACTGTCTCTCTGTTTGTGTTCTGTCTCTGTCTGGGAACACCTTCTTTACTCTTCCGAGTTTTTCAACCTTGGTTTCTCTTGGAGGATCCTGTTCCTCACTGTTTCTCTCCTGAGAATCAGCTTGATCAGTCGGTTTCTCCCCTTCACTTACCCCCCTATTCTCTGAAAATTTACAATCTCATCCATGTCTTCTCCCCCTATTTCCGTGATGATTTTCCCAATCTCCTTTCTTTCTTCCTGCCGTCTTTCAGTGTGTGTCTTTTCCTCTCTCTCCTGAAGCCCATGGATAAACATTGATTTTGCCCTATCTTCCTCCCATTGTCTCTCCCTCTGTGACTCTGGTTCCTGTCTGTATATGGTCATTTTCTCCCTTGATTTTTTTCCAGTGGCTCTTGGCAGCATGGTTGTGCCTCAGCATTCGACTTATCTCCCTCTCTATCTGCACCCAGCTGCTCTTTCCTTTTACTCCCTGACCCTTCTTTGCAGGCTGATATGACCTTAGCATAATTCATATCTCCTTCCTTCCTGTTCATCCTCTCAGCTTCATATTCTGTGTCTTCTCTGGTCACTGCCCCTGAGACTTGCTTCAGCCTGTTTACCTAAAACTCTGGCTACTGCAGTTTCGACTTGTGCCTCCCATTTCTTCGTCTCCTTCTCCAACCTCTTTTCCCATTTCGCAGAGAGCTCTTTGTCCAGTTTTTTCAGAAAGCTCTCCTAATTTTCTCTCCCAGTCTTGCTCCATCCTTCTCCACTGCTCCTCCATCCATTTCTCCCTACCAATACCATTGTCATCTGATCCCTGATTCCTACGAGTCCCAACCATTTTTTTTTTAGTAAAGGAAAGAGAGAAAGAGAGAGAGAAAGGGAGAGAGAGAGAGAGAGAGAGCTGACCACTTCATCATGAGGAGCCAGTCTATCAGCATCCTGTCGGCCAACATTAGATTGGATGACAGGACTCCAGAAAATTTTGCAAGAATTGCTGGCTACACCTCATGGATGAGAAGAGACAGGCAAGGGCAAGGAGGTGGTGTTGCTGTGTGCTTCTCTAAAAGTGTTCATGCCCAACACATAGATGTTGCCACCCCTACACATCTTGAAATGATGTTCTTCAAGCTCTGTATAAACACTAGGACCTCTGTACTAGCATGTGCAATGTACAGACCTCAGTGGCAACATGCAGACCCTATCAACTTCCTAATGGAAAATATTGACTCCCTTCTGCTACAACACAACTGTCAACATATTATAATTGTTGGTGACCTCAACCAGCACCTTATTCAGAGGGACTTTGATGACCTTCTTGCAGTGTTTGACATGAGAAACTTTGTTGATTTCCCTACTCATATCTCTGGCTCCTCCCTTGACCCAGTAGTGAGTGATCTGGCAGAAGGCATAGTCACTTGTCAACCCCTCGGCTACGTTGGATCGTCTGACCACAAGGCTGTTTTTACCACACTTAAGATCCCAACAGAACGAGGTGAGGAGTCCACACGCACAACCTGGCTGTGGGAAAGAGGTAATTGGCCAGCCCTTTGCTCTGAGCTCGCCACCACCGACTGGAATGCTCTTCTCCAGGGGGATGTTGACAACCAAGTGAAAGCCTTCACTGGACACATCCTTAATCTGCAACAAGAACACATTCCTCACCGGCAATATGTGACAAAGCCTACAGATCAGCCTTGGTTTGGCTTTCGTTGTAGAGAGGCTGCTACTGCTAAGTACAAAGCATGGCGAAGGTATAAGAGACATCCTACCACCTATAACAGGAACTTGCACATGCAAGCCTGTAGGCATATGGGTGATGTTCAAAAGTGGGCCATTGCTAAATGGGAGGTGGACACTAAAAGAAAGTTAGCATCAGGTAGGGTAGGCTCCAAAACCTGGTGGTCCCTGGTCAAGGACAGACAAGGTTATCTGCCTGATGAACTTATTCCACCTCTAAATCGACAGGATGGGACCACCTCTACTAGTAGTCAAGAGAAGGCGGACCTCTTTGCTGAACACTTTGCTACCAAAATGCAAGTTCCTGATCCAGCAAGGGACCCTCCTTGGCTAGCTGCAAGAACTGTGTCAAAACTGTCAGTGGTGACAATAAGGCAGG
>NC_091326.1:24753591-24831091 GCF_038502225.1 Cherax quadricarinatus
TTAAATTCAAGGAGCCAGTTGCTGGACCAGGCTTGTAGCCTGTCCAGATCTCTTTGTAGTCCTGCCTGATCCTCGTCCGATTCGATTCTTCTCATTAACTTCACATCGTCTGCAAACAAGGACACTTCTGAGTCTATCCCTTCCGTTATGTCGTTCACGTATACCAAGAACAGCACAGGTCCTAGGACTGACCCCTGTGGAACCCCGCTTGTCACAGGCGCCCACTCTGACACCTCGTCGCGTACGTGTGTGTATGTGTGTGTGTGTGCGTGTGTATTTGTGTGTGTGTGTGTGTGTGTGTGTGTGTGTGTGTGTGTGTGTGTGTGTGTGTGTGTGTGTGTGTGTGTGTTTGTGTGTGTGTGTGTGTCTGTTTGTGTGTATGTTTATGTGTCTGTTTGTGTGTGTTTGTGTGTGTGTTTGTGTTTGTGTGTGTGTTTATGTGTGTTTGTGTGTGTGTGTCTGTTTGTGTGTATGTTTATGTGTGTGTTTGTGTGTGTGTGTGAGAGAGAGAGAGTGCCACTTCACAGGTTCTTATAAAGGCACTACTCCCGGGTGATGACACCCCTGACGTGCCTGTCCGCGGCATGTCAGAGTGCCGTGCAGAGTAAAAGACAGGAAAGAAGAACTGGAGGAACGAAGAGAGAGGCAAAGAGAGAAGGGGGAAGAGCAAGGAAAGATAATTTATTTAAGATAGGAGAAAAAAAATAGAACTGGAAAGGATTCTGGAAGATCAAAGGTTTTTTTGCAACAACTGCTCAGAGTGAAAGACCTTGAAGGATAAGAGGCGCTCCTAGGAGGAGGATGTGAAGATAGGGAGATAGAGAATGGGGGAGGGGAGGGGAGTGTTTACCAAAACATAAGAATGAAAGAGCACTGCAGCAGGCCTACTGGCCCAAGCTTGTCGGTTCTAACTCACACCCACCCACACCCACGCATGTATTTGTCTAACCTATTTTTAAATCTACACAACGTTTTACCTTCAGTGAGGTTACTCGGGTGTTTGTTTCTCTCATCAGCAACTCTATTACCAATCTAGTCTTTCCTTGATCTAGGAACAACAAGGTTATTCACCTGATGAAATTATTCCAAATGAAAATCGGCAGGATTGGAGCACCTCTACTTGTAGTTAGAAGGAAAGATGACCTCTTTGTCGACCAGTTCGCTGCAAAGATGTAAGCTCCTGTCAAAGTTGTCAGTGGTGAGAAGAATGCAGGATGAAATGTATCTTCTCCTTAAATCGCTGGACCGATAAATGTCTGTGGCTCAGATAATAAGCCCAAGATTGCTGAGTACATAAGCTGACCAGCTACCATCCCCTCTATCTCGTATCTATGAACACAATGTGGTACCAGTCATTGGACGAGTCCAAGGTCATCTGTATAGTAGTCCTGGACATTGTTGGTGCTTTCCAGCGAGTATGGCACCAGGGACTCTCGAGAAAACTGCAAGCAGTAGGAGTCGCTGGTTTTGCATTATGCCTCCTTAGAGATATCCTAAGCGTAATTCTCAACGGGACAGAGTCAACAAGATATTCTTTCCATGCAGGTGTTCCACAAGGAAGTGTGCTTGGGCCATTGTTGTTTTGGAAGGTCTGCTTCAGTTACCTTCATTTATTTATTTATTTTTTATTAACACACTGGCCGATTCCCACCAAGGCAGGGTGGCCAGAAAAAGAAAAACTTTCACCATCATTCACTCAATCAGTGTCTTGCCAGAGGGGTGCTTTACACTACAGTTTATAAAGCTGCAACATTAACTACCCTCCTTCAGAGTGGTGACAGTGTACATCAATCCATCAATCTTGTAGAATGTACTTTCTACAAGATTGATGGACTGAACATTCTACAAGACTGATGGACTGAACACATCGACTCCAGGCTGAGGGACTGATTACCTCAAACTCCTCCTCTCCATACGCATTTCTACTTTGTATTGGACTGATGAAGCCACTGTGTGGCGAAACGTTTCCTGAATAAAGATTCCCATATGTTGCATAAGTGTCTCAATCTTCAACTTGTATGTTTTTCAAACCATTCATCACAACTGTCAGACACTGCAGCATTATGGGATCTTGTTACAAAGAATTCTTCAACACTTGTCCAACCTTTGGACGAAGACCTACTTCGACTAGTGGATGGTACCACTATGACCCCGCCTCCTCCTGCTTCGCCTCACCTCTCTACAGTATATAAGCCACTTCTACGGCCCTATGCTGTACATTCTACAAGACTGATGGACTGAACACACCGACTCCAGGCTGAGGGACTGATTACCTCAAATTCCTCCTCTCCTTACGCATTTCTACTTTGTATTGGACTGATGAAGCCACTGTGTGGCGAAACGTTTCCTGAATAAAGATTCCCATATGTTGCATAAGTGTCTCAAGCTTCAGACACTGTACTTCCCATCTCCAGGACTCAAGTCCGGCCTGCCGGTTTCCCTGAATCCCTTCATAAATGTTACTTTGCTTACACTCCAACAGCACGTCCAGTATTAAAAACCATTTCTCTCCATTCACTCATATCAAACACGCTCATGCATGCCTGCTGGAAATCCAATCCCCTCGCACACAAAACCTCCTTTACCCCCTCCCTCCAACCTATCCTAGGCCGACCCCTACCCTGCCTTCCTTCCACTACAGATTGATACACTCTTGAAGTCATTCTGTTTCGTTCCGTTCTCTTTACATGTCCGAACCACCTCAACAACCCTTCCACAACCCTCTGGACAACAATTTTGGCAATCTTGCACCTCCTCCTAACTTCCAAACTACGAATTCTCTGCATTATATTCACACCACACATTGCTCTCAGACATGACATCTCCACTGCCTCCAGCCTCCTCCTCGATGCAACATTCATCACCCATACATCACACCCATATAAGAGCGTTGGTAAAACTATACTCTCATACATTCCCCTCTTTGCTTCCAAGAACAAAGTTCTTTGTCTCCACAGACTCCTAAGTGCACCGCTCACCCTTTTCCCCTCATCAATTTTATGATTCACCTCATCTTTCACAGACCCATCCGCTGACACGTCCACTCCCAAATATCTGAATACATTCACCTCCTCCATACTCTCTCCCTCAAATATGATATCCAATCTTTCATCACCTAATCTTTTTGTTATCCTCATAACCTTACTCTTTCCTATATTCACTTTTAATTTTCTTCTATTACATACCCTACCAAATTCATCCACCAACCTCTGCAACTTCTCTTCAGAATCTCCCAAGAGCACAGTATCATCAGCAAAAAGCTACTGTGATAACTCCCACTTTATGTGTGATTCTTTATCTTTTAACTCCACACCTCTTGCCAAGACCCTCGCATTTACTTCTCTTACAACCATATCTATAAATATATTGAACAACCACAGTGACATCACAAATCCTTTTCTAAGGCCTATTTTTACTGGGAAATAATCTCCCTCTTTCCTACACACTCTAACTTGAGCCTCATTATCCTCGTAAAAACTCTTCACTGCTTTCAGTAACCTACCTCCTATACCATACACCTGCAACATCTGCCACATCTGCAACATCTGCCAAATACTGTTCACTTATATGTTTCACTGTAAACACTTGGTCCACACACCCCCTACCTTTCCTAAAGCATCCTTGTTCATTTGCTATCCTATTCTCCGTCTTACTCTTAATTCTTTCAATAATAACTCTCCCATGCACTTTACCAGGTATACTCAACAGACTTATCCCTCTATAGTTTTTGCACTCTCTTTTGTCCCCTTTGCCTTTATGCAAAGGAATTATGCATGCTCTCTGCCAATCCCTAGGTACCTTACCCTCTTCCATACATTTATTAAATAATAGTACCAACCACTCCAAAACTATATACCCACCTGCTTTTAACATTTCTATCTTTATCCCATCAATCCCAGCTGTCTTACCCCCTTTCATTTTACCTACTGCCTCACGAACTTCCCACACACTCACAACTGGCTCTTCTCACTCCTACAAGATGTTATTCATCCTTGCCCTATACACGAAATCACAGCTTCCCTGTCTTCATCAACATTTAACAGTTCCTCAAAATATTCCCTCCATGTTCCCGATACCTCTAACTATACATTTAACAACTCTCCTCTCCTATTTTTAACTGACAAATCCATTTGTTCTCTAGGATTCCTTAACTTGTTAATCTCACTCCAAAACTTTTTCTTATTTTCAACAAAATTTGTTGATAACATCTCACCCACTCTCTTATTTGCTCTCTTTTTAGGTTGCTTCACCACTCTCTTAACCTCTCTCTTTTTCTCCATATACTCTTCCCTCCTTGCATCACTTCTACTTTGTAAAACTTCTCATATGCTAACTTTTTCTCCCTTACTACTCTCTTCACATCATCATTCCACCAATCGCTCCTCTTCCCTCCCGCACCCACTTTCCTGTAACCACAAACTTCTGCTGAACACTAACACTACATTTTTAAACCTACCCCATACCTCTTCGACCCCATTGCCTATGCTCTCGTTAGCCCATCTATCCTCCAATAGTTGTTTATATCTTACTCTAACTGCCTCCTCTTCTAGTTTATAAACCTTCACCTCTCTCTTCCCTGATGCTTCTATTCTCCTTGTATCCCATCTACCTTTTACTCTCAGTGTAGCTACAACTAGAAAGTGATCTGATATATCTGTGGCCCCTCTATAAACATGTACATCCTGAAGTCTACTCAACAGTCTTTTATCTACCAATACATAATCCAACAAACTACTGTCATTTTGCCCTACATCATATCTTGTATGCTTATTTATCATCTTTTTCTTAAAATATGTGTTACCTATTACTAAACCCCTTTCTATACAAAGTTCAATCAAAGGGCTCCCATTATCATTTACACCTGGCACCCCAAACTTACCTACCACACCCTCTCTAAAAGTTTCTCCTAGTTTAGCATTCAGGTCCCCTACCACAATTACTCTCTCACTTGGTTCAAAGGCTCCTATACATTCACTTAACATCTCCCAAAATCTCTCTCTCTCCTGTACACTTCTCTCTTCTACACGTGCATACACGCTTATTATGACCCACTTTTCGCATCCAACCTTTATTTTAATCCACATAATCCTTGAATTTACACATTCATATTCTCTTTTCTCCTTCCATAACTGATCCTTCAACATTATTGCTACCTCTTCCTTAGCTCTAACTCTGTCAGATACTCCAGATTTAATCCCATTTATTTCTCCCCACCGAAACTCCCCTACCCCCTTCAGTTACCTTCATCTGATCCCAAAATCACATGCATATGCAAGACGACTGTACTGTGACATTTACTTATCCAAGAAATGATTTGACAGCAGCTCTAAGTCACATCAGTCATCCACTGACTGCTGCATCAACCTGAGAGAAACGATAAGTATACATGGAAAATATGCCGTTGCTCCAGTACATATACACGCTTCAGTGACCATACCAAGTATAATATAGCAACAAACCCATTGTGACCTGGAGGGTATACCTGGAGGGTGTTCCAGAGTTCAACGTCCCCGCGGCCCGGTTCACGACCAGGCCTCGTTGTGGATTAGGGCCTGATCAACCAAGCTGTTACTCCTGGCCGCACGCAAACCGACCTACGAACCACAGCCCGGCTGGTCAGGTACTGACTTTAGGTATCTGTCCAGCAACTTCTTGAAGACAGCCAGGGATCTATTGGTAATCCCCCTTATGTATACTGGGAGGCAAATTAACAGTCACCCTGACACTTACTGTGTTGTCTCTTAGCGTACTTTTGGCGCTGCCTGCCGAGTCTTTTGCTTTCATGGGGAATTTTTTCCATGTGCAGATTTTGGAGTAGTCTCTCTTAAGATTTTCACAGAGTATATTATAATGTATCTCTCTCGACTGCATTCCATGAAGTACAGGTCAAGGAACTATATGTGAGGTGAAAGTTCTCTGTATATTCCTCGGGTCTGCAGTTCCGCCTGCCTTAAGGCACGTGAAAGGGGTTTCTTGCAGTTCTTGATGAAAACGGAGTTCCACGAGTCTGAGCCTAGGGCAGAGTGCATGGCACGTTAATTTTTGTTTTTTCAAAGTCCGAAATTCATGAATTAACCAAATTTTGAGTATCATTCACAAAAAATCCATGTAGGCTGTCGACCATTAGTTAGATTAACAGTTCACTTAACACTGAGTCGTACTGGGACTTAAGTATCTCACTCATGTCTTTGTTGTTAACTGTGTAAGTCTCATCTTAATTAGGAAGAGACGCAGTACTTGATGTGGTTTTTACCCTAGATTTTGCATAAGAAATAGAATTTTTTTCTTTCAATTTTATTTATGGCTTTCAGTTCTTCCTATGTTTCTTGCTGCTGTATAATTCCATAAGCTTCAGTTTAATGTTTTCTGTTTCTCTGGTCAGTGTCTCCTTCGGTATCTCAGATATACTGGTTCCTTTCAGCAGTTCTGTGATTCTTCGTCTGTAATGAAAGTCTCTTCTATTTTTCATAGAGAAATGTGCTTTGAGCAGACCTCGAGTGCCACCGAGTTAATTCCTTCTAAGCGAAGGTTCAGATCCATGTTGTTTGTGATATCTTCTCAGCTTGTTTCATTTAGGACATGGTTAATTTGATTCCACTTTATGTTATTGTTATCGAAGGATTTCGTGAAGGCACCTTCTTAACTGATCTCATTTTTCTGGTCAGGAGCCCTGCACATACATGGCTGTACTTCTGTTATGTTGTGATCCGAGTGAATTGTTTTAGATACTGTTATATTTCGTACCAGATCATGGCAGGTCACGTTTGCTCCTTGGAAAACACAAATTATGCTGGTCTCTCTTCACCGTGATGGTAATGCTGGCGCAGTTTTAAGAATAAATGGGAGAGTGTTGGTACCAATGGATGATGTTGATATCGTTGGGGTGAAATTTGACTTCTAACTGACTATGAAGAGCCACATTATAAATCTTGTAAATGAAGCACTTAGACGTATCTCGTATATTCTCGACGGAAGAGGTTGCAAGATTCTGTATGAGACACAGCTACACTCACACTCTGAATATGCTCCACTTTCTTGGATTGTCTGCCCCAGTCTCATCTGCGACTTCTTGACAGAATAGATAAAAAAGCGTGACAACGCATCATTGTCTGTACTCAGCCTGGACAGATCTGTCAAGGCCAATATTGTTCAGGTACCACACTTGGCTCTACTCTGAGGACAGTGAGAAGTGATCTACACAAGACTGGAGAGAGAAAGAGAGAAGAGAGAGAGAGAGAGAGAGAGAGAGAGAGAGAGAGAGAGAGAGAGAGAGAGAGAGAGAGAGAGAGAGAGAGAGAGAGAGAGAGAGAGAGAAATGCCAGCTGCTCTAAGCTACATCAATCACCAGCTGAGAGCTATATCAGCTTGGGGAAATAGATGGCAAGTAACATTTGCACCTGAGAAAACGCAAATGATGATCGTCTCTTGGCACCATGATGGTAATGCTGGTGTAGTAGTAAGGATGAATGGGAGGGTGTTGGCACCTGGAGAAGAAGTTGATATCCTTGGGGTGAAATTTGACTCCAAACTAACCATGAAGAACCATGTTGTAAATCTTGCAAACAAGGCAGCCAGGAAGCTTACAGAACTTCGCCGTATCTCGCATCTGCTTGACAGTAGGGGTTGCAAGATCCTGTACGAGGCGCAAGTACGCTCACACCTTGAATATGCTCCACTTTCTTGGTTTGCCTGCCCCCCCCTCTCATCTGCGACTGCTTGACAGAGTAGAGAACAGAGCAAGACGTCTCATCTCTCGCCTGGACCCATCCTGGACAGATCTGTCATTTCAGCAGAGCCTTCAACATAGGAGGGATGTGGGTGGCCTTACTGTTATGTACAAGGCCAATATTGTCAAAATACCACACTTGGATCCACTTCGAGGACAGCGTGAAACAAGCTTTTATGCCACAAGACGGGCAGAAAGCAGCAACTTCACTCTGGCTGTACCCTTCTCCAGAACATCACTCCATCTGAGATCATACATACCCAGGATGACTCGAGTATGGAACACATTCTGTACAGCATAATGATGTCAACGAGATAAAGTAAGTTGATCAAATGAAAATGCTGGCCCACAGATGGCTCCAACTTCATCCTGTTCCCTACTTGTATGTCTCTTAACAATAAAAATGCATTCAAATGAGCTGATGTAGGTAATAGCTTAGCTTGCCAATAAAGTTAGGAATCCTTAACCTTTAAATAGCTTGTCAATAAAGCTAGGATCCTTAACTGTCAAACCCTGCAAAGTAAAGAGAGAGAGAGAGAGAGAGAGAGAGAGAGAGAGAGAGAGAGAGAGAGAGAGAGAGAGAGAGAGAGAGAGAGAGAGAGAGAGAGAGAGAGAGAGAGAGAGAGAGAGAGAGAGAGAGAGAGAGAGAGAGAGAGAGAGAGAGAGAGAGAGAGAGAGAGAGAGAGAGAGAGAGAGAGAGAGAGAGAGAGAGAGAGAGAGAGAGAGAGATAGAGAGAGAGAGAGAGAGAGAGAGAGAGAGAGAGAGAGAGAGAGAGAGATAGATAGATATATAGAGAGAGAGAGAGAGAGAGAGAGAGAGAGAGAGAGAGAGAGAGAGAGAGAGAGAGAGAGAGAGAGAGAGAGAGAGAGAGAGAGAGAGAGAGAGAGAGAGAGAGAGAGAGAGAGAGAGAGAGAGAGAGAGAGAGAGAGAGAGAGAGAGAGAGAGAGAGAGAGAGAGAGAGAGAGATAGAGAGATAGAGAGATAGATAGATAGAGAGAGAGAGAGAGAGAGAGAGAGAGAGAGAGAGAGAGAGAGAGAGAGAGAGAGAGAGAGAGAGAGAGAGAGAGAGAGAGAGAGAGAGAGAGAGAGAGAGATAGAGATAGAGAGAGAGAGAGAGAGAGAGAGAGAGAGAGAGAGAGAGAGAGAGAGAGAGAGAGAGAGAGAGAGAGAGAGAGAGAGAGAGAGAGAGAGAGAGAGAGAGAGAGAGAGAGAGAGAGAGAGAGAGAGAGAGAGAGAGAGAGAGAGAGAGAGAGAGAGAGAGAGAGAGAGAGATAGAGTAGATAGAGTAGATGAGAGAGAGAGAGAGAGAGAGAGAGAGAGAGAGAGAGAGAGAGAGAGAGAGAGAGAGAGAGAGAGAGAGAGAGAGAGAGAGAGAGAGAGAGAGAGAGAGATAGAGGGAGAGATAGAGATAGATAGATAGATAGATAGATAGATAGATAGATAGATAGAGAGAGAGAGAGAGAGAGAGAGAGAGAGAGAGAGAGAGAGACAGACAGACAGACAGACAGACAGACAGACAGACAGACAGAGAGAGACAGAGAGAGACAGAGAGAGATCTGTCAGCGCCTGACAGTACACCTGACATCACTGTTCCAACACCTACTGGTACACATGGCATCAGTATTCCATTTGTACCATTGCTTGATATAGCATTAGCTATAGTTGACCGACACTGTACCTGAACAAGTGCTGGGACAGAACACGAGCTACAGAGATATATCTTGTGCTACTGAACCAGGACGTGGAAGAGGACGTGGAAGAGAAAGAGTCAGCCAAACACAGCGTCCTCATCTCTCGCCAACACAACCCCAAGAGAGCGCCCACCAAGTACGTAATGATGATGAGACTTACCATAGGTTATATACAGAGAAATCAATTACTGAATCAGCAGCGAACCTCAAGAAGGGCGGAAAATAGGAGACAACCTCCTATGCATCTAGACAGTGCTCCCGTTGTCACCGAAGGGAGCACACGTGGAATATATGACAACAATATGCAAAGAAGCAGAGGAGAGGTTCGTATCCAAGGGTAACAGGAATAATGAAAAAGCCAGGATGAGCCCATGGTTCACCCAAAGGTGTAGGGAGGCCAAACTCAAGTGTGCTAGAGAATGGAAGAAATATAGAAGGCAAAGGACCCAGGAGAATAAGGAGAGCAGTCGTAGAGCCAGAAATGAATATGCACAGGTAAGAAGGGAGGCCCAAAGACAATAAGAGAATGACATAACAGCAAAAGACAAATCTGACCCAAAGCTGTTGTACAGCCACATCAGGAGGAAAACAACAGTCAAGGACCAGGTTATCAGGCTGAGGAAGGAAGGAGGTGAGGTCAAAAGAAATGACTGCAAAGTATGTGAGGAGCTCAACATGAGATTCAAAGAAGTGTTCACAGAGGAGACAGAAGGGGCTCCAGAAAGGCGGAGAGGTGGGGTACACCATCAAGTGCTGGACTCAGTACATACAACTGAGGAAGAAGTGAAGAGGCTGTTACGCAAATTACAAAACTCAAAGGCGATGGGGCCGGATAACATCTCTCCATGGGTCCTGAGAGAGGGAGCAGAAGTGACTACCTGACAAATGGAAGACATCACATGCAGTCCCAACTTTTAAGAAAAGGAGACAGGCATGAAGTATTAAACTACAGACCAGTATCACTGAAATGTATAGTATGCAAAGCCATGGAGACGATTATCAGAGGAAGTGGTGGAACACCTAGAAAGGAATGAGCTTATCAACGATAGCCAGCACGGTTTCAGGGACAGGAAATCCTGTGTCACAAACCTACTGGAGTTCTATAACAGGGTGATGGCAGTAAGACAAGAGAGAGAGAGGGGGGGTAGATTGCATTTTCTTCCTTGTTATCCCTACCTGGAGGACCAGGTAGGGATAACAAGGAAGGCACTACAATGGATCAGGGAATACCTGTCAGGAAGACTCCGAAGTGTCCTTGTTTGCAGATGATATGAAGTTGACGAGAAGAACTCCATCGGACGAGGACCAGGCAGAATTACAAAGGGATCTGAACAGGCTGCAGGGCTGGTCCAGCAACTGGCTTCTAGAGTTTAACCCCACCAAGTGCAGTCATGAAGATTGGGGAAGGGCAAAGAAGACTACAGATGGAGTACAGTCTTAGGAGCCAGAGACTACAAAACTCACTCAAGATAAAGGATCTTGGGGTGAGTATAACACCAGGCACATCTCCTGAAGCGCACATCAACCAAATAACTGTTGTAGCATATGGGCGCCTGGCAAACCTAAGAACAGCATTCTGACATCTTAATAAGGAATCATTCAGGATCTGTACACTGTGTACGTTAGGCCCATATTTGAGTATGCAACTCCAGTTTGGAACCCACACCTAGCCAAACGTGTAAGGAAACTAGAGAAAGTGCAGATGTTTGCAACAAGACTAGTCCCGGAGCTAAAGGGTATGTCCTACGAGGCGAGGTTAAGGGAAATCGATCTGACAACACTGGAAGACAGGAGAGATAGGAGGGATATGATAACGACATATAAATAATGAGAGGAATCGACGAGGTGGACAGAGACAGGATGTTCCAGAGATGGGACACAGCAACAAGGGGACACAGTTGGAAGCTGAAGAGTCAGATGAATCACAGGGATGTTAGGAAGTATTTTTTCTGTCACAGAGTAGTCAGGAAGTGGAATAATCAGGGAAGTGATATAGTGGAGGCAGGATCCATACATAGCTTTAAGAAGAGGTATGATAAAGCTCATGGAGCGGGAGGAGTGACCGAGTAGCTGCCAGTGAAGAGGCGGGGCCAGGAGCTGTGACTCGACCCCTACAACCACAACTAGATGAGTACTGCTGGCAGATGTCTGTGAGATATCAGGTCCAATTACAGGCTACAGTATCCTAAACCATACCACGGGGGGAAGGGGAGGCGGGGGTTGTGTTAGAGCCCGCGATCAGAGAGTCATAAAATATAATTCTATGGTCGCGGGTTCTATCCCCACCTGTTGTATGATTTGTTTACAGTCGTGTCAGTACGATTTCGTGTGTAATATCAGTATCCTTTCTGCTAAAATTAGTGACTTCCTTACCAGCGTTGGTCAGCTCACGTACAGTATCCTAAACTCTCGTCGACCTGACATAATCTCCGTTGTCGAGATATTTTTGGACGACAGGACTCCGTTTGTTAGAGTTGCTGGCTACATCTGGTGGACACGACGAGGCAGGCAAGACCGAGAAAGAGGCCTTCCTTGTCTAAGTAGACTTTTCTAGAAGTATACATAGCTAGCTCATAGAGGACGCTATCCCTAATCACCTGTAAATAATGTCCTTCAGGCTATACATAAACCATAGTACCTGTGTTCTAACATTTGCAATGTACTGACTCAGTGGCAGAAAACAGACTCCATCAACTTCCTGATGAAAAATGTCAACTCCTTTGTGCTACATTATTAAAATCAACATATTAAAATTGTTGGTGACCTCATGTTGCAAAAAACGCGATATCTATTTAGTATAGACATCTCCAGAGAACACTAGAAGGTCTGTCCCTCTAGCATCCAGCCTGTTACTGGGTTTTTATAACAAGTAGTCAGTATACTGGTATAGTTATTCGTTAAAATTACAGCGAGTATTAATATTGCTTTGGGATTGCAACTGACAGGATACTAACTAAAGAAATACAAATTGAGATGTTTATTCACAAAGTTGTCTAGGTGGACAAAATCAAAATAAATTTATTTGATATAAATTAGGATATCAGCTGCTACACTAATCTCATGGTAGAATATTGCTGACGGCATAATTCACATATTTAGGGTTCTTAAGAACCGTCAGGTACGTTGTCAGAAATTATAAAATTAATACTAGTATATAGACGCGTGTGTGTGAGAATGTATGTGCTCCGAGTTGTTCGTTATGTCTCAGCAAGACTCGACTCGACTCAAACAGTGACTGACTAAACGTCCTCAAATAATCTAACTTCTTGACAAACCAGACAATCAAAATAGCTTGCTTGAACAGTAAGATCAACGATTCGTTGAACAGCAATATAAGAAGGAGCAGCAGCTCAGCGTCAGGAACAAGGAGACAAAATAACGATCCTAAATGGAGACATTCAGCAGATCCTGCATAAAAGACATTCAGCAGATCCTGCATAAAAGGTTCATAATTATCATTATAATAAAAAAGAAGCGCTAAACCACAAGGGTCAGAATCTAGGCTCAGCATAACCAAATCCCGGACTACGAGAGTGCGCACATACCGGACTAAGTAAGTCACAAGCCATCGCTTAGGACCTGGGTTAACTTATAGTGTCAGTACGACACACAACTTCAGTAAAACGTCAAAAATCACTAAGTTTGAACTATGCTCTGTGAACACAGTTCCGAGAAGTGTATTTCGTCTCACCACCGAAATCATACTCTACTAAAACAGAGTCTAAATAACGAACAAACATTATTAGTTTATATGTGGCATGATTATTTTCCTGTCCAACATTTAGAACTTTGCATTTGTCTATATTAAACTGCATCTGCCACCTCTCCGACCACTGCATCAATCTATTCAAATCATCCTGGAGTGCTCTGAGTGTCCTCAACAGCCTCTGATGTGGAACTCTATCGAGAGCCTTACTGAAGTCCATATACACAATATCATATTCATTACCGTTAACTACCTCCTCAAACACACACACACACACGTGTATGTATATATATATATATATATATATATATATATATATATATATATATATATATATATATATATATATATATATATATATATATATATATACAGAGAGAAAGAGAGAGAGAGAAAGAGAGAGAGAGAAAGAGAGAGAGAGAAAGAGAGAGAGAGAGAGAGAGAGAGAGAGAGAGAGAGAGAGAGAGAGAGAGAGAGAGAGAGAGAGAGAGAGAGAGAGAGAGAGAGAGAGAGAGAGAGAGAGAGAGAGAGAGAGAGAGAGAGAGAGAGAGAGAGAGAGAGAGAGAGAGAGAGAGAGAACAGGCTATGCATTTCCCACGTCGTCCTGCAACATCCTCATCAGTCTATCAGAGTACTGGCACTATGCTTTCTTCCTCCAGAATTGTAACAAGCCCCAGACGCACTTCAGGGTGCAGATACTGGATTTCCATCTCATGAACTGCAGCATCCTCTCCCATCTATCAGAACGCAGGTAACACCTGACTCACGAAATCGTAATAACACGATTGTAAACAAACCACTGTAAGGTGGAGATCGAACTTATGGCAAGTGCGTAAGCTCACTAGCCATGAGTTCGATCCCCACACGTGCAGTGGCTTTTTCACCATCACAGCCATAACATCATCAGAATGCAGGCACTGTAGTATGAACTCTCAGAACAGTAGCATCACGATCTCCTCTTCCGTCTGACGGAGGATCAAGCCTTCACCATTCCTTGTTTTGAATGGGCCACATGGTAGGATTACTGAATCTCTACCAATCCTTGAATGACACACAAGGATGGTGGATCGTGGATTCAGCACTGCTTGTACTGAACGACTCACAGGAACGGAAGATCGAGCCTCCAGCACGGCCCTCTGGCGACGTCTTGATGTGGGAACAAGAGCTGGAAAAATCATGGATGAATGTTCCCGTTATTTATCTAAGCTGACGTGACCTTTAGGACTCGTAGATGCTGGGAGGCAGAGATAAAAAGTTCTGGGAGATGAGAGATTCTGGGAGATGAGAGATTCTGGGAGATGAGAGATTCTGGAAGATGAGATATTCTGGGAGATGAGAGATTCTGGGAGATGAGAGATTCTGGAAGATGAGATATTCTGGAAGATGAGATATTCTGGGAGATGAGAGATTCTGGAAGATGAGAGATTCTGGGAGATGAGAGATTCTGGGAGATGAGAGATTCTGGGAGATGAAAGATTCTAGGAGATAAGAGATTCTGGGAGATGAGAGATTCTGGGAGATGAGAGATTCTGGGAGATGAGAGATTCTGGGAGATGAGAGATTCTGGGAGATGAGAGATTCTGGGAGATGAGAGATTCTGGGAGATGAGAGATTCTGGGAGATGAGAAATTCTGGGAGATGAGATACTCTGGGAGATGAGAGATTCTGGGAGATGAGAGATTCTGGGAGATGAGAGATTCTGGGAGATGAGAAATTCCGGGAGACGAGAGATTCTGGGAGATGAAAGATTCTGGGAGATAAGAGATTCTGGGAGATGAGAGATTCTGGGAGATGAGAGATTCTGGGAGATGAGAGATTCTGGGAGATGAGATATTCTGGGAGATGAGAGATTCCGGGAGATGAGAGATTCTGGGAGATGAGAGATTGTGAGAGATGAGAGATTCTGGGAGATGAGAGATTCTGGGAGACAAGAGATTCTGGGAGATGAGAGATTCTGGGAGATGAGAGATTCTGGGAGATGAGAGATTCTGGGAGATGAGAGATTCTGGGAGATGAGAGATTCTGGGAGATGAGAGATTCTGAGAGATGAGATATTCCGGGAGATGAGAAGCACTGGGGGCTGAGAAGCAGTTGGGGAAAAGAGGTACTGGGAGATAGGACATGTAGAGGTGAATGAAACTGGGAGATGCCAGATATTGGGAGATAAAACATCCAGGGAGTTAAGAGAAACCATTAGATAAAAATTTTTGGAAGACACTGGGAGAGGAGAGATGCTGGGAGACAAGCAGTACTGGGCGATGAGAAGTACTGGAAGATGAGGAGTATTGGGGGATGAAAAGTACTGGGAGATGAGGAGTATTGGGCGATGAGAAGTACTGGAAGATGAGGAGTATTGGGGGATGAAAAGTACTGAGAGATGAGGAGTACTGGGAGACGAGGAGTACTGGGCGATGAGAGGTACTGGAAGATGAGGACTATTGGGGGATGAGAAGTACTGGGAGATGAGGAGTACTGAGCGATGAGAAGTACTAGAAGATGAGGAGTTTTAGGGGATGAGAAGTACTGGGAGATGAGGAGTACTGGGGGATGAGAAGTACTGGGAGATGAGGAGTACTGAGGGATGAGAAGTACTGGGAGATGAGGAGTACTGGGGATGAGAAGTACTGGGAGATGAGGAGTATTGGGGGATGAGAAGTACTGGGAGATGAGAAGTACTGGGAGATGAGGAGTATTGGGGGATGAGAAGTACTGGGAGATGAGGAGTACTGGGGGATGAGAAGTACTGGGAGATGAGGAGTACTGGGGGATGAGAAGTACTGGGAGATGAGGAGTACTGGGAGACGAGGAGTACTGGGCGATGAGAGGTACTGGGAGATGAGGAGTACTGGGGGATGAGAAGTACTGGGAGATGAGGAGTACTGGGAGACGAGGAGAACTGGGAGATGAGAGGTACTGGGAGATGAGGAGTACTGGCGATGAGAAGTAGTGGAAGATGATGAGTACTGGGAGTCGAGAAGTACTGGGAGACGAGGAGAACTGGGCGATGAGAGGCACTGGAGCATGAGGAGTACTGGGAGATGAGAAGTACTGAGCAATGAGAGGTACTGAAAGATGAGAAGTACTGGGCAATGAGAGGTACTGGGAGATGAGAAGTACTGGGCAATGAAAGGTACTGGGAGATGAGAAGTACTAAGAGATGAGACGTACTGGGGGATGAGGAGTACTGGGAGATGAGAAGTATTGAGAGATGAGGAGTACTGGGAGAGAAGTACTGGGAGAGAAGTACTGGGGCAAGAGTAGTACTGGGAGATGAGCACTTTGAGATGAGTACTTGGAGATGAGTACTGGGATATGGGTACTGGGAGATGAGTACTGGGAGACGAGTACTGGGCGATGAGAAATACTGAGAGGTGAGAAGCACTGGAAGATGAGAAGTACTGGGCGAAGAAAAGTACTGAGAGATGAGAACTGGGAGATAAGAGGTACTGAGAGATGGGAAGCACTGGGAGATGAGAAGTACTGGGAGATGAGAAATACTGGGAGATGAGAAGTACTGGGAGATGAGAAATACTGGGAGATGAGAAGTACTGGGAGATGAGAGGTACTATATGATGAGGTACTGAGACGTACATAGAGGTACTGAGAAATGGGAAGTACCGGGAGGTGAGAGGTTCTGGCAAATGAGAGATACTGTTAGATAAGAGATACTGTGATATACGAGATATTGGGAGGAGATAGGTGCTAGGGATGAAAAATTCTGAGAGATAAGATATTTGGAGATGAGAGATATTGAGACATGACACAAAGGGAAATGAGAAAAAGCGATAGATAAAAGATACTTAGAGATGAGAGATACTGAGAGAGAAGGGATATTGAGAGGGCCTTGATGAGAGATAATGAAATATGAAAGGTATTAGTAGATATGAGTGATAATAAGAGACTAGTGATACTGGAAGATGAGAGATAAGAGATACTGGGAGATAAGAGATACTAAAAGATGAGAGATACTAAGAGATGAGAGATACTTGAAGACGTCAGATGCGGGACGATAACACTGGTCTGCATTTGGAACGTTTTTAATTTTTATTTTATTCATGTTGCGATCTTACATATTCTTGGGCTGCTGATTGTAAATATCTAAATCATTTTTCTCTATCACGTAAGGATTTTGAATAAAATACAAATTAGTGATAATAAAAAAATGTGAATTTTTAAGAAATTGTTAATTTAATAAAATTAGGCAGTAATCATGGACAAGTACATTGTGTTAGTTTTAAGAATATGTGAATGCCAGATCAGTATGAATAAAATCAAATGATTTTATTAAAAAATATGTTCCTAATGGTTAGCCTACATATTGAATCAAAAGGAAGGAGGACAACTTTGATTTTCGCTTGTGCTGTGCATCGAGACCATTACGTTTCAATGACCAGCAGTAATCCCGCTATCATGCTGACATTCCATTTGCCCTGTTATCGAGTTTCCATGGTGCAAATATCCTGATGGAACCTCTCTCCTTGTTCCTCACTGTAGTCCCCACATTTGTTGGGAAAATAATCAAGATGAGAATGCATAAAGTGCATCTTCACTATCATTCTAGACCCATTTTTTTTCATATGCAGGGAAGCGCCTGTTTCCCAGGAAGTTATGGACAATCTGCTTGAATGAAAACCAGACATTCACCTCGTCACCTGCTAATGCTTCATTAAAATGCTTGTCCTTCATCAGTTCCCGAATCTGAGAGCCAACAAAGATTCCTGCCTTTAACTTGCCTTCACTTATACGAGGAAACTTTGACTCCAGGTACTTGAAAGCAGTTCAATTCTTGTTCAAGGCCTTCACAAAATTGTTCATAAGCCCAAATTTGATGTGGAGTGGTGGCAGCAGAATTTTCTTGGGGTCAACTAGTGGCACAGTTTTCACGTTGGTTCTTGGTGGCCAGTCTTTTTGTTCATAGTGCTGGCTGTCTGCCCAACTATCCCAAAGACACAGAAAACAGGGATACTTGGTGCATCCGCCTTGAAGACCTAGTAGGAGAGCAATAACTTTAAGCCTGTGTTCCTTCAGTCTAGAGCCAAGTAACTGTGCACTTTCTTTTGGAAGGTTAAGGTCTCTCACCAAGTCATTGAGCTCAACTTGGTTGAAAGATTTGGGATCGTCATTTGTTGGTGGTTCATAGTCTACTTCCATCTTCTTAGAACCACTGGTATCAGACTCTGGTGAAATTTGCCATGTCTCAGGTGGCACAGGTGCAGGAATATCTTCAGTATGTGGAACAGCCCTTATTGCTGGTGGCACAGGTACAGGAATATCTTCAGTGTGTGGAACAGCCCTTATTGCTGGTGGCACAGGTACAGGAATATCTTCAGTGTGTGGAACAGCCCTTATTGCTAGTGGCACAGGTACAGGAATATCTTCAGTGTGTGGAACAGCCCTTATTGCTGGTGGCACAGGTGCAGGAATATCTTCAGTGTGTGGAACAGCCCTTATTGCTAGTGGCACAGGTACAGGAATATCTTCAGTGTGTGGAACAGCCCTTATTGCTGGTGGCACAGGTACAGGAATATCTTCAGTGTGTGGAACAGCCCTTATTGCTGGTGGCACAGGTGAAGGAATATCTTCAGTGTGTGGAACAGCCCTTATTGCTGGTGGCACAGGTGAAGGAATATCTTCAGTGTGTGGAACAGCCCTTATTGCTGGTGGCACAGGTACAGGAATATCTTCAGTGTGTGGAACAGCCCTTATTGCTGGTGGCACAGGTACAGGAATATCTTCAGTGTGTGGAACAGCCCTTATTGCTGGAGGCACAGGTACAGGAATATCTTCAGTGTGTGGAACAGCCCTTATTGCTGGAGGCACAGGTACAGGAATATCTTCAGTGTGTGGAACAGCCCATATTGCTGGTGGCACAGGTACAGGAATATCTTCAGTGTGTGGAACAGCCCTTATTGCTGGAGGCACAGGTACAGGAATATCTTCAGTGTGTGGAACAGCCCTTATTGCTGGTGGCACAGGTACAGGAATATCTTCAGTGTGTGGAACAGCCCTTATTGCTGGTGGCACAGGTGAAGGAATATCTTCAGTGTGTGGAACAGCCCTTATTGCTGGTGGCACAGGTGAAGGAATATCTTCAGAGTGTGGAACAGCCCTTATTGCTGGTGGCACAGGTGAAGGAATATCTTCAGTGTGTGGAACAGCCCTTATTGCTGGTGGCACAGGTGAAGGAATATCTTCAGTGTGTGGAACAGCCCTTATTGCTGGTGGCACAGGTGAAGGAATATCTTCAGTGTGTGGAACAGCCCTTATTGCTGGTGGCACAGGTGAAGGAATATCTTCAGTGTGTGGAACAGCCCTTATTGCTGGTGGCACAGGTGAAGGAATATCTTCAGTGTGTGGAACAGCCCTTATTGCTGGTGGCACAGGTACAGGAATATCTTCAGTGTGTGGAACAGCCCTTATTGCTGGTGGCACAGGTGAAGGAATATCTTCAGTGTGTGGAACAGCCCTTATTGCTGGTGGCACAGGTGAAGGAATATCTTCAGTGTGTGGAACAGCCCTTATTGCTGGTGGCACAGGTGAAGGAATATCTTCAGAGTGTGGAACAGCCCTTATTGCTGGTGGCACAGGTGCAGGAATATCTTCAGTGTGTGGAACAGCCCTTATTGCTGGTGGCACAGGTGAAGGAATATCTTCAGTGTGTGGAACAGCCCTTATTGCTGGTGTCACAGGTGAAGGAATATCTTCAGTGTGTGGAACAGCCCTTATTGCTGGTGGCACAGGTGCAGGAATATCTTCAGTGTGTGGAACAGCCCTTATTGCTGGTGGCACAGGTGAAGGAATATCTTCAGTGTGTGGAACAGCCCTTATTGCTGGTGGCACAGGTGAAGGAATATCTTCAGTGTGTGGAACAGCCCTTATTGCTGGTGGCACAGGTGAAGGAATATCTTCAGTGTGTGGAACAGCCCTTATTGCTGGTGGCACAGGTACAGGAATATCTTCAGTGTGTGGAACAGCCCTTATTGCTGGTGGCACAGGTACAGGAATATCTTCAGTGTGTGGAACAGCCCTTATTGCTGGTGGCACAGGTGCAGGAATATCTTCAGTGTGTGGAACAGCCCTTATTGCTGGTGGCACAGGTGAAGGAATATCTTCAGTGTGTGGAACAGCCCTTATTGCTGGTGGCACAGGTGAAGGAATATCTTCAGTGTGTGGAACAGCCCTTATTGCTGGTGGCACAGGTGCAGGAATATCTTCAGTGTGTGGAACAGCCCTTATTGCTGGTGGCACAGGTGAAGGAATATCTTCAGTGTGTGGAACAGCCTTTATTGCTGGTGGCACAGGTGAAGGAATATCTTCAGTGTGTGGAACAGCCCTTATTGCTGGTGGCACAGGTGAAGGAATATCTTCAGTGTGTGGAACAGCCCTTATTGCTGGTGGCACAGGTACAGGAATATCTTCAGTGTGTGGAACAGCCCTTATTGCTGGTGGCACAGGTACAGGAATATCTTCAGTGTGTGGAACAGCCCTTATTGCTGGTGGCACAGGTGAAGGAATATCTTCAGTGTGTGGAACAGCCCTTATTGCTGGTGGCACAGGTGAAGGAATATCTTCAGTGTGTGGAACAGCCCTTATTGCTGGTGGCACAGGTGAAGGAATATCTTCAGAGTGTGGAACAGCCCTTATTGCTGGTGGCACAGGTGCAGGAATATCTTCAGAGTGTGGAACAGCCCTTATTGCTGGTGGCACAGGTGAAGGAATATCTTCAGTGTACGGAACAGCCCTTATTGCTGAAGGAATATTTAGGTATATTATGCGATATTTAGTCTTCTTGTTGAATCCAGCTACTTTAGTCATACCATCATGGTGGTTCATCTGCTCTGCCATACCATTGGTACTCCAAAGGCCATACATTTAGTTTTCCAATTGACCACATTTAGAGCTTACTGATGCAACTCTTGCAAGCTTTGTGTGGTGCAAATGTTTTGTCCTGGTCTCCAGGTTTGTCCTGGACTCCAGATTTGTCCTGGACTCCAGGTTTGTCCTGGACTCCAGGTTTGCAGACAAAATAAACAAAGTAGCAGCGCTTCACTAAAGGAGTAATGTTGTTCCGGGAATCTGAAGGGATGAATTGCCCGCAGACATAACAAAATATGTCTGGTGAATTTATGCAGCCTCTAGACATATTAATAATCTGAAAATAAAGAAAAATATATTAGAATTAACATTTAAGTCAATATAAGGTAAGCATTTTAATTGGTAATATACCACTCTCTCATTTACTTATGTTATAAGAAAACACAATGAATCACTATTGTCCACACACACACACACACACAAACACACACACACACACACACACACACACACACACACACACACACACGAACACAAGACACAACAAGAGAGAGAGGAGAGGATGAACCAGAAAGGCTGGAATTAGTATTTACCTTGATTAGTGCAGGTATCGAGGACATCACATATGAAAGACCCCTTGGGGCCAGCGATCATGTGGTTTTAAGCTTCGAATACACAGTAGAGCTACAAGTGGAGGGAGAAGCAGGAAGGCCAGGACGAATGAAGCCAAACTACAAGAAAGGGAACTACACAGGAATGAGGAACTTCCTGAACGGGGTTCAGTGGGACAGAGAACTGGCAGGGAAGCCAGTTAATGAGATGATGGACTATGTAGCAACAAAATGCAAGGAGGCTGAGGAGAGGTTTGTTCCCAAGGGTAACAGGAATATTGAAAAAGCCAGGATGAGCCCATGGTTTACCCAAAGGTGCAGGGAGGCAAAAACCAAGTGTGCTAGGGAATGGAAGAAATATAGAAGGCAAAGGACCCAGGAGAATAAGGAGAGCAGTCGTAGAGCCAGAAACGAATATGCACAGATGAGAAGGGAGGCCCAAAGACAATATGAAAATGACATAGTAGCGAAAGCCAAATCTGACCCGAAACTGTTGTACAGCCACATCAGGAGGAAAACAACAGTCAAGGACCAGGTAATCAGGCTATGGAAGGAAGGAGGAGAGACAACAAGAAATGACCGTGAAGTATGTGAGGAACTCAACAAGAGATTCAAAAAAGTGTTCACAGAGGAGACAGAAGGGGCTCCAGAAAGACGGAGAGGTGGGGCACACCACCATGTGCTGGACACAGTGCACACAACCGAGGAAGAAGTGAAGAGGCTTCTGAGTGAGCTAGATACCTCAAAGGCAATGGGGCCAGATAACATCTCCCCATGGGTATTGAGAGAGGGAGCAGAGGCGCTATGTGTACCCCTAACAACAATATTCAATACATCTATCGAAACAGGGAGATTGCCTGAGGCATGGAAGACAGCAAATGTAGTCCCAATCTTTAAAACAGGAGACAGACATGCAGCACTAAACTTCAGACCAGTGTCACTGACGTGTATAGTATGCAAAATCATAGAGAAGATTATCAGGAGAAGAGTGGTGGAACACCTAGAAAGGAATGATCTCATCAACAGCAGCCAACATGGTTTCAGGGACGGGAAATCCTGTGTCACAAACCTACTGGAGTTCTATGACATGGTGACAGCAGTAAGACAAGAGAGAGAGGGGTGGATGGATTGCATATTCTTGGACTGCAAGAAGGCGTTTGACACAGTTCCACACAAGAGATTGGTGCAAAAAATGGAGGACCAAGCAGGGATAACAGGGAAGGCACTACAATGGATCAGGGAATATTTGTCAGGAAGACAGCAGCGAGTCATGGTACGTGGCGAGGTGTCAGAGTGGGCATCTGTGACCAGCGGGGTCCCACAGGGGTCAGTCCTAGGACCAGTGCTGTTTCTGGTATTTGTGAACGACGTGACGGAAGGAATAGACTCTGAGGTGTCCCTGTTTGCAGATGACGTGAAGTTGATGAGAAGAATTCACTCGATCGAGGACCAGGCAGAACTACAAAGGGATCTGGACAGGCTGCAGACCTGGTCCAGCAATTGGCTCCTGGAGTTCAATCCCACCAAGTGCAAAGTCATGAAGATTGGGGAAGGGCAAAGAAGACCGCAGATGGAGTACAGTCTAGGGGGCCAGAGACTACAAACCTCACTCAAGGAAAAAGATCTTGGGGTGAGTATAACACCAGGCACATCTCCTGAAGCGCACATCAACCAAATAACTGCTGCAGCATATGGGCGCCTGGCAAACCTCAGAACAGCATTCCGACATCTTAATAAGGAATCGTTCATGACCCTGTACACCGTGTACGTTAGGCCCATATTGGAGTATGCGGCACCAGTTTGGAACCCACACCTAGCCAAGCACGTAAGAAAACTAGAGAAAGTGCAAAGGTTTGCAACAAGACTAGTCCCAGAGCTAAGAGGTATGTCCTACGAGGAGAGGTTAAGGGAAATCAACCTGACGACACTGGAGGACAGGAGAGATACGGGGGACATGATAACGACATACAAAATACTGAGAGGAATTGATAAGGTGGACAAAGACAGGATGTTCCAGAGATTGGACACAGTAACAAGGGGACACAGTTGGAAGTTGAAGACACAGATGAATCACAGGGATGTTAGGAAGTATTTCTTCAGCCACAGAGTAGTCAGTAAGTGGAATAGTTTGGGAAGCGATGTAGTGGAGGCAGGATCCATACATAGCTTTAAGCAGAGGTATGATAAAGCTCACGGTTCATGGAGAGTGACCTAGTAGCGACCAGTGAAGAGGCGGGGCCAGGAGCTGGGACTCGACCCCCGCAACCTCAACTAGGTGAGTACAACTAGGTGAGTACACACACACACACACACAAACACACACACACACACACACACACACACACTCACACACACACACACACACACGCGCGCGCGCGCGCGCGCGCGCTCACACTAACATATATATATGTGTGTGTATATAATATATATGTATATATACATATATATATATATATATATATATATATATATATATATATATATATATATATATATATATATATATATATATATATATATATATAGAAAAAGATACCATAGAGTCAATAAAATATCATTCAGACCAGAGTAATTGGTATTAGGAAACGAGTTACTGGTGATGAGAGATACTGCGTGAGAGTAATGAGAGTTAGTATGAGACAGTGAGAAAGATAAAGACTAAAATCGTGAGATAAAGCACATAGATGGAGAAAGAATAGGGAAGAATGGGATTATGAAGAAACGTGGGAGGTAGAGTCATGTGTTATATAGAGTAGTTGTAGTGTGAGAGGTGTAGTCATGTGTTATATAGAGTAGTTGTAGTGTGAGAGTTGTAGTCATGTGTTATATAGAGTAGTTGTAGTGTGAGAGTTGTAGTCATGTGTTATATAGAGTAGTTGTAGTGTGAGAGGTGTAGTCATGTGTTATATAGAGTAGTTGTAGTGTGAGAGTTGTAGTCATGTGTTATATAGAGTAGTTGTAGTGTGAGAGTTGTAGTCATGTGTTATATAGAGTAGTTGTAGTGTGAGAGTTGTAGTCATGTGTTATATAGAGTAGTTGTAGTGAGAGTTGTAGTCATGTGTTACATAGAGTAGTTGTAGTGAGAGTTGTAGTCATGTGTTACATAGAGTAGTTGTAGTGTGAGAGTTGTAGTCATGTGTTATATAGAGTAGTTGTAGTGAGAGTTGTAGTCATGTGTTACATAGAGTAGTTGTAGTGTGAGAGTTGTAGTCATGTGTTATATAGAGTAGTTGTAGTGAGAGTTGTAGTCATGTGTTACATAGAGTAGTTGTAGTGTGAGAGTTGTAGTCATGTGTTATATAGAGTAGTTGTAGTGTGAGAGGTGTAGTCATGTGTTATATAGAGTATTTGTAGTGTGAGAGTTGTAGTCATGTGTTATATAGAGTAGTTGTAGTGTGAGAGTTGTAGTCATGTGTTATATAGAGTAGTTGTAGTGTGAGAGTTGTAGTCATGTGTTATATAGAGTAGTTGTAGTGAGAGTTGTAGTCATGTGTTACATAGAGTAGTTGTAGTGAGAGTTGTAGTCATGTGTTACATAGAGTAGTTGTAGTGTGAGAGTTGTAGTCATGTGTTATATAGAGTAGTTGTAGTGAGAGTTGTAGTCATGTGTTACATAGAGTAGTTGTAGTGTGAGAGTTGTAGTCATGTGTTATATAGAGTAGTTGTAGTGAGAGTTGTAGTCATGTGTTACATAGAGTAGTTGTAGTGTGAGAGTTGTAGTCATGTGTTATATAGAGTAGTTGTAGTGTGAGAGGTGTAGTCATGTGTTATATAGAGTAGTTGTAGTGTGAGAGGTGTAGTCATGTGTTACATAGAGTAGTTGTAGTGCGAGAGGTGCAGTCATGTGTTATATAGAGTAGTTGTAGTGTGAGAGTTGTAGTCATGTGTTATATAGAGTAGTTGTAGTGTGAGAGGTGTAGTCATGTGTTACATAGAGTAGTTGTAGTGCGAGAGGTGCAGTCATGTGTTATATAGAGTAGTTGTAGTGTGAGAGGTGTAGTCATGTGTTATATAGAGTAGTTGTAGTGTGAGAGGTGTAGTCATGTGTTACATAGAGTAGTTGTAGTGCGAGAGGTGCAGTCATGTGTTATATAGAGTAGTTGTAGTGTGAGAGTTGTAGTCATGTGTTATATAGAGTAGTTGTAGTGTGAGAGGTGTAGTCATGTGTTATATAGAGTAGTTGTAGTGTGACAGTTGTAGTCATGTGTTATATAGAGTAGTTGTAGTGAGAGTTGTAGTCATGTGTTATATAGAGTAGTTGTAGTGTGAGAGGTGTAGTCATGTGTTATATAGAGTAGTTGTAGTGTGAGAGGTGTAGTCATGTGTTATATAGAGTAGTTGTAGTGTGAGAGGTGTAGTCATGTGTTATATAGAGTAGTTGTAGTGTGAGAGTTGTAGTCATGTGTTATATAGAGTAGTTGTAGTGTGAGAGGTGTAGTCATGTGTTATATAGAGTAGTTGTAGTGAGAGTTGTAGTCATGTGTTATATAGAGTAGTTGTAGTGTGAGAGTTGTAGTCATGTGTTATATAGAGTAGTTGTAGTGTGAGAGCTATAGACATGTGTTATATAGAGTAGTTGTAGTGTGAGAGTTGTAGTCATGTGTTATATAGAGTAGTTGTAGTGTGAGAGTTGTAGTCATGTGTTATATAGAGTAGTTGTAGTGTGAGAGCTATAGACATGTGTTATATAGAGTAGTTGTAGTGTGAGAGTTGTAGTCATGTGTTACATAGAGTAGTTGTAGTGTGAGAGGTGTAGTCATGTTATATATAGAGTAGTTGTAGTGTGAGAGGTGTAGTCATGTGTTATATAGAGTAGTTGTAGTGTTAGAGGTGTAGTCATGTGTTATATAGAGTATTTGTCGTGTGAGAGGTGTAGTCATGTGTTATATAGAGTAGTTGTAGTGTGAGAGGTGTAGTCATGTGTTATATAGAGTAGTTGTAGTGTGAAAGGAGTAGTCATGTGTTATATAGAGTAGTTGAAGAGTGAGAGATGTAGTCATCTGTTATATACAGTAGTTGTAGTGTGGGAGGTGTAGTCATGTATTATATGCAGTGCTAAAGGGATAACTGGCAAAGTAGGCAGATGGATCTTCAACTTTCTAACCAATTAAACACAAAGATTAGTGGTAAACAGAGTTAAATCAGAAGCCGCCATTGTGAAGATCTCCGTTCCACAAGGAACAGTACTCGCCCTTTCTCTGTTCCTCATCCTCATATCAGACATGGACAGAGATATAAACCAAAGCACCTTATCATCCTCTGCAGACGATACTAGGAACTGCATAAGAATGTCGTCCATTGAGGACACGGCAAATCCCCAAGAAGATATAAACCAATGGGCAACGGAGAACAAAATGATGTTCAATGAAGACAAATTCTAACTACTCCTTTATGGAAAACTGGAGGAAATAATAACTGGAACAGAGTATACCACAAACTCTAATCACACAATATAGCGGAAAAGTAATGTGAAGGACCTGGGAGTGGTAATGTTTGAGGATCTCACCTTCAAGGATAATAGTGCCACTATCCCATCTGCGAGGAAACTGTTGGTATGGATAACGAGAACATTCAAAACAAGAGATGCCAAGCCAGTGATGACCCTTTTTAAAACACTCGTTCTCTCTAGGCTGGAATACTGCTGTACATTAACATCTCTATTCAAGGCAGGTGAAATTGCAGATCTAGAAAACGTACAGAAAACCTTTATTGCACATGTAAGTCCCATCAAACACCTTAATTACTGGGAAATCGTGGAAGCACTTGACCTGTATACACTGGAGCGCAGGCGAGAGAGATATATCATAATCTACACTTGGAAGACTCTGGAGGGACTAGTCCCTAATCTGCACACAGAAATCACTCCCATACCATACGATACAACATACCACCAGTGAAAAGTAGGGGCGCCATTACTACACTAAGAGAAAACACAATAATAAGTGTCCGGAGGCCAAGACTGTTCAACAATCTCCCACCAGCCATAAGGGGAATTACCAATAAATCCCTGGTTGTCTTTTAAAGGGAGTTCGACAGATACCTAAAGTCGGTGCCGGATCAGCTGGGCTGTGGTTCGTACGATGGACTACGTGCGGCCAGCAGTAACAGCCTTGTTGATCAGGTCCTGCTCCAATAGGAGGTCTAGTCATGGACCGTACCGAGGGGGCGTTGATCTCCGGAATACCCTCCAGGTAGACTTCGGGTAGGTAGAGTAGTTATAATGTGAGACGTGTAGTCATGGGTTATATACAGTAGTTGTATTGTGGGAGGTGCGATCGTTGGTTATATACAGTAGCTGTAGTGTGAGAGGTGTGATTGTGGGTTATATACAGTAGCTGTAGTGTGGGAGGTGTGATCGTTGGTTATATACAGTAGCTGTAGTGTGGGAGGTGTGATCGTGGGTTATATACAGTAGCTGTAATGTGGGAGGTGTGATCGTGGGTTATATACAGTAGCTGTAGTGTGGGAGGTGTGATCGTGGGTTATATACAGTAGCTGTAGTGTGGAAGGTGTGATCGTGGGTTATATACAGTAGCTGTAGTGTGGGAGGTGCGCTTATGTGTTATATACAGTAGCTGTAGTGTGGGAGGTGATGTCATGTGTTATATACAGTAACTGTATTGTGGGATGTGTGGCCATAGGTTATGTACAGTCGGTGTAGAGTAGGTGTGACCATGTGTTATATACTGTAGCTGTAGTGTGGGAGTTATGGCCATGTGTTATATACAGTAGCTGTAGTGGTGGAGGTATGGTCATGTGTTATATACATTAGTTGTGTTGTGGGAGGTAAGGTCAAGTGTTAAATACAGTAGCTGCAGTGTGGGAGGTGTGGTCATGTGTTATATGCAGTAGCTGTAGTGTGGGAGTTATGGTCATGTGTTATATACAGTAGCTGTAGTGGTAGAGGCATGGTCATGTGTTATATACAGTAGCTGTAGTGGTAGAGGTATGGTCATGTGTTATATACTGTAGCTGTAGCGTGGGTGGGGTAGTCATGTGTTATATACAGTAGCTGTAGTGTGGGAGGTGTGGTCATGTGTTATATACAGTAGCTGTAGTGTGGGAGGTGTGGTCATGTGTTATATATAGAAGCTGTAGTGTGGGAGGTGTGGTCATGTGTTATATACAGTAGCTGTAGTGTGGGAGGTGTGGTCATTTGTTACACAAAGTAGCTGTAGTGTGGGAGGTGGGGTCATGCGTTATATACAATAGCTGTAGTGTGGGAGGTGTGGTCATGTGTTATATACAGTAGCTGTATTGTGGGAGGTGTCGTTATGTGTTGTATGCAGTTGCTGTAGTGTGGGACTTATGGCCGTATGTTATATACAATAGCTGTAGTGTGGGAGGTATGGTCATGTGCCATATACAGTACCTGTAGTGTGGGAGATGTGGACATGTGTTATATACAGTAGCTGTATTGTGGGAGGTGTCGTCATGTGTTCTATACAGTAGCTGTAGTGTGGGACTTATGGTCATGTGGTATATACAGTAGCTGTAGTGTGGGAGGTATGGTCATGTGTCATATACAGTACCTGTAGTGTGGGAGATGTGGTCATGTGTTATATACAGTAGCTGTAGTGTGGGAGTTGTGGTTGTGTTATATACAGTAGCTGTAGTGTGTGAGGTGTAACTATGTGTTATATACAGTAGTTGTAGTGTGGGAGGTGTGGCAATGGGTTTTATACAGTAGCTGTAGTGTGGGAGGTGTGGTCATGTGGTATATATAGTAGCTGTAATGGGGAGGTGTGGTCATGTGTTATATACAGTACCTGTAGTGTGGGAGGTGTGGCCATGGGTTATATACAGTCGCTGTAGAGTAGGAGGAATGGTCATGTGTTATATACTGTAGCTGTAGTGTGGGAGGTTTGGTCATGTGTTATATACAGTAGCTGTCGTGTGGGAGGTGTGGTCATGTGTTCTATTCAGTAGCTGTAGTGTGGGAGGTGTGGTCATGTGTTATATATGGTAGCTGTAGTGTGGAAGGTGTGGTCGTGTGTTATATACAGTAGGTATAGTGTGGGAGGTGTGGTCATGTGTTATATGCAGTAGCTGTAGTGTGGGAGGTGTGGCCATGGGTTATATACAGTAGCTGTAGTGTGGGAGGTGTGGTCATGTGTTATATACAGTAACTGTAGTGTGGGAGGTGTAGTCATTTGTTATATACAGTAGCTGTAGTGTGGGATGTGTAGTCATGTGTTATATACAGTAGCTGTAGTGTGGGAGTTATGGTCATGTGTTATATACAGTAGCTGTAGTGGTGAAGGTATGGTCATGTGTTATATACATTAGTTGTGTTGTGGGGGGTAAGGTCAAGTTTTATATACAGTAGCTGCAGTGTGGGAGGTGTGGTCATGTGTTATATACAGTAGCTCTAGTGTGAGAGGTGTGGTTATATGTTATATACAGTAGTTGCGATGTGGGAGTTGGGGTCATGTATTATATACAGTAGCTGTAGTGTGGAAGTTATGGCCATGTGTTATATACAGTAGCTGTAGTGGTGGAGGTATGGTCATGTGTTATATACAGTAACTGCAGCGTGGGTGGTGTAGTCGTGTGTTATATACAGTAGCTGTAGTTTGGGAGGTGTGGTCATCTGTTACAAACAGTAGCTGTAGTGTGCGAGGTGGGGTCATGGGTTATATACAGTCGCTGTAGTGTGGGAGGTGTGGTCATGTGTTATATACAGTAGCTGTAGTGTGGGAGGTGTAGTCATGTGTTATATACAAAAGCTGTAGTGTGGGAGGTGTGGTTATGTGTTATATACAGTACCTGTAGTGTGGGAGGTGTGGTCATGTGTTATATTTAGTAGCTGTAGTGTGGGAGGTGTAGTCATGTGTTATATACAGTAGCTGTAATGCGGGAGGTGTCGTCATGTGTTGTATACAGTAACTGTAGTGTGGGAGGTGTGGTCATGTGTTATATATGGTAGCTGTAGTGTCATGTAGTGTGAGAGGTGTGGTTATATGTTATATACAGTAGTTGTAATGTGGGAGTTGGGGGTCATGTATTATATACAGTAGCTGTAGTGTGGGAGTTATGGTCATGTGTTATATACAGTAGCTGTAGTGGTGGAGGTATGGTCATATAAGAACATAAGAACATAAGAACGAAGGAACACTGCAGCAGGCCTACTGGCCCATGCGAGGCAGGTCCAAGTCTCCTACCGGCTTAAGCCAATGCACCCAACCCAGTCAGGTCAGGTCACATTGACTTAAGGGAGGAACACGGCAACCGACCTGGTAGCACAAGCTATCAGGTCCAACTCACACCCACCCACATCCACTCATGTATTTATCCAACCTATTTTTAAAGCTACACAACGTACTGGCCTATATCACTGTACTTTGGAGTTTGTTCCACTCATCCACAACTCTATTACCAAACCAGTACTTTCCTATATCCTTCCTGAATCTGAATTTTTCCAGCTTAAAACCATTGCTGCGAGTCCTGTCTTGGCTAGATATTTACATCCCCTTTATTTATTCTTGTCTTCCATTTATACACCTCAATCATATCCCCCCTAATTCTACGTCTTTCTAGAGAGTGCAGATTCAGGGCCCTTAGTCTATCCTCATAGGGAAGGTTTCTGATACATGGGATCAACTTTGTCATCATCCTTTGTACATTTTCCAGAGCATTTATATCCATTCTGTAATACGGTGACCAAAACTGTGCAGCATAATCTAAATGAGGCCTAACCAAGGATGTATAGAGTTGAAGAACAACCTGAGGACTCTTATTATTTATGCTTCTTGATATGAAGCCAAGGATTCTATTAGCTTTATTGCGAACACTTATGCACTGTTGTCTTGGTTTCAGATTACTGCTAACCAGAACTCCTAAATCTTTTTCGCAATCCGTAATATTAAGATCTACATTATATAGTTTATATGTGGCATGGTTATTGTCCTGTCCAACATTTAGAACTTTGCATTTGTCTATATTAAACTGCATCTGCCACTTCTCCGACCACTGCATCAGTCTATTCAAATCTTCCTGGAGTGCTCTAGTGTCCTCGTCAGAATGAATTCGACGGCCTATTTTGGTGTCATCGGCAAACTTGCTGAAGTCCCTCTTTATGCCCTCATCTATGTCATTTATGTAGATTGTGAACAGCAGGGGGCCCAACACTGACCCCTGTGGAACACAATTCTTAACGTGCCCCCTCTCTGATTTCTCCCCATTTATGCAAACTCTCTGCTGCCTATTTGTCAACCATGCCTCTATCCAGGAAAAAATTTCTCCTCCTATTCCATGTGCCTTAATTTTCCTCAATAATCTCTGATGTGGACCCTGTCAAAAGCCTTACTGAAGTCCATATAGACAATATCATATTCATTACCATGATCTACCTCCTCAAATACCTTAGTGAAAAAAGTTAATAAATTCGTAAGGCAGGAACGCCCTTTTGTAAAACCATGCTGAGATTCGTTGATTAATTTATGCTTTTGAAGGTGGCTACAAACTGCCTCGGCAATTATTGACTCCATAAATTTTCCCACTATGGAGGTTAGGCTTATTGGTCTATAGTTCGAAGCTAAGGACCTGTTACCTGCTTTGAAAATAGGTATCACATTTGCTATTTTCCTCTTATCTGGCACCATGCCAGTTTGTAGTGATATGTTGAAAAGATAAGCCAAAGGTTTGCTAAGCTCCTCTCTACATTCCTTTAGAACCCTTGCATACAGTTCATCAGGGCCTGGGGATTTGTTAGGTTTTAATTTATCTATTTGCCTAAAGACCATGTCACTTGTGACCCTAATCGTGCACAGTTTATTATCGTCCTGTTCTACATAATTTATCATTTCTGGAATATCGCTGGTATCCTCCTGTGTAAAAACTGAGAGGAAGTATGTGTTAAAAATTCTACACATTTCCTTATCACTGTCAGTGAGCTGACCCGAGGAACTTTTGAGTGGGCCTATCTTGTCCCTGATCTTACTTCTGTATACCTGAAAGAATCCTTTTGGGTTAGTCTTCGATTCTTTTGCAACTTTAACCTCATAATCTCTTTTTGCTTTTCTAATTCCCTTTTTTATTTCTCTCTTTAATTGAATATATTGATTTCTTAATTGCCTTTCTCCTCTTTTGATTTGCCTATATATGCCTCTCTTTTGACCAATCAGATATTTTAATCTATTGTTCATCCATTTAGGATAATTTTTGTTTGATCTGATTTCCCTATTTGGAACATAATTTGACTGAGCAGCTAGAACTATGCCCTGGAAAGCGTCATATCGGCAACCATCACCACCTACCTGACCCTTAGTCAGGTCATTCCAGTTCAGCCCACCTAAGTAATTTTTCAGTCCTATGAAATCAGCCAAGCGAAAGTCAGGGACGGAGACTTGATTGCCATTATTAGGGGAATTCCATGGTATATTAAAACTGAGTGATTTGTGATCACTTTCCCCAAGCTCATCATTAACCTCAAGATTATTAATTAGTGTTTCCCTACTGGCAAGAACCAAGTCAAGGAGGTTATTTCCCCTATTTGGCTCTGTCACAAACTGTTTTAAAAAAACAATCCTGGATCGTACCAAGAAAGTCACCTGACTCTAAATTTCCTGTCAAATTGCTCCAGTCAATCTGTCTATAGTTGAAATCTCCCATTAGCACAACATTTTCGTATGTAGATGCCTTACGAATTTCGTCCCATAGAAGTTTACTGCACTCCCTATCAAGATTTGGGGCCCTGTAAATCACACCCAAAATTAGTTTTTCTCGGCCCTCGAGAAGCTGTAACCAAACAGATTCAGTGGCTGACGCTTCTAATTTAATATCTTGTCTAACACAACAATTTAAATTGTCTCTGACATACATCGCTACTCCACCACCCTTCCTGTTGACCCTGTCTGTGTGGAATAATTTATAGCCTTGTATGTGACATTCAGAGGGCATCTCTCTATCTTTCAGATTGAGCCAGGTCTCTGTTATAGCAATAATATCTATGTTTCCTGCACTTGCAATTAATCTTAGCTCATCTATCTTATTTCTTACACTCCTGCTATTAGTATAGTAAACCTTAAGGGAGCTAGTCCCTTGCTGCCCTCTGCTGTCCCCCTTTGTTTGCTGACCTGATCTATTGCCTTTAAATATACCTTCATGCTGAATGCCTTTTATACATTTACTGTTTCCAACCCTAGTATTGCAACCTACTTGTTTCCCACACACACCCATACCTCTATCTTCTATCAGTTTAAAATCATAGGCATTTCACCAATGGCCTTCTCAATTGAGTTTGCAAGTGCTACTACCCCAGCCCCAGAGAGATGTACCCCATCCCTTGCATACATATCATGTTTGCCATAAAAGTTGTTCCAGTTGTCAATGAATGGGATTGCAAGTTCCTTGCAGTATCTGTCTAGCCAGCAATTTACACCAATTGCCCTAGACAACGATTCATTTCCTACTCCCCTTCTAGGCAATATGCTACATATGATTGGGACCCCTCCCTTAGACTTAATGAAATCTATAGCTGACCTGTACTTATCTAGCAGCTCTTCTCTCCTACCCTTCCCAATATCATTTCCACCAGCACTGTGACAGATAATGGGCTTGTTCCCATTACCTGACATGATATTATCCAGCCTGTTAACTATGTCCCCAACACCAGCTCCAGGGAAGCACACTCTATCTCTCATCTTCTTATTCCTATTACAAAAAGCACGGTCAATATATCTTACCTGAGAGTCACCAACCACAAGAATGCGCTTATCTCTGTTAGCAGGGGCAGTAGTACCCTTACCTTCACTGGCCACTGAAGTACATTCATCCTGAAGAACAGAGAAGCGATTTCCTACCTTCAGATCTTCACTCTTAACTTTCCTTATTCTGATTCTCCTCCCATTACTGGTTACCACTCGCCACTTGTAGCAGGTGCTGGACTGCACCTCACTGCTGGTAGCCGTTGCTACCTCCCCACCTACAGCCTCCTCACAGCGAGAGACAGACTGCACCTCACTGCGAGAAGCCTCATTCCCCACAACTCCAGCCACCTCACACTCTCTCCCAGACCAATTAAGGTGGACCTTCAGCCTCCTAATCTCCTCCTGGAGAAGCAAGACCTCCTTCTTCAACTCTCCAACCCCAATTTTTAAAACACTGTTATATACAGTAACTGTAGTGTGGGTGGTGTAGTCATGTGTTATATACAGTAGCTGTAGTGTGGGAGGTGTGGTCATGTGTTACATACAGTAGCTGTAGTGTGCGAGGTGGGGTCATGTGGAAACATAAACACATATGCAGTTTAATGTGATACTTTATTGACAACGTTTCGCCCACACAGTGGGCTTTTTCAAGTCACAAACAGATCTACCTGGGGTGGAAGGTACGGGAGTATTTATAGTCAGAATGTTGAGGTCAGGTGGAAAATGCTGCATCTGAGGATCCACTGGGTGGGGTTATAGAGTCTTGGGTAGCTTGGCAGGGGTATTGGACAAGTTGTGAGTAGACCTTCTGCAGTGTTCTATGTTCTTATGTGGGATAGCGATGAAGAAGTTTCTTGGCAAGTGATTCAGCTATGTTATAGAAGCCACTATTCTGGTTGAAGTTGTCGGATATAGAGATAAGCGATGATTCCAGGATTCTTCGGTATTGAGTGTTGTCTTCTGTGGCGATAAGTCTTGAGTTTCTGTAGTTGATTAAGTGGTTGTGTGAATTGCGATGTTGTACACAGGCATTCCTTGTATCGTCAGTCCTGCTTGCGTATTGGCGTTCTGAAATACGTGTTTGGAGGTATCTTGATGTTTCGCCCACGTCCAATACCCCTGCCAAGCTACTCTATAACCCCACCCAGTGGATCCTCAGATGCAGCATTCTCCACCTGACCTCAACATTCTGACTATAAATACTCCCGTACCTTCCACCCCAGGTAGATCTGTTTGTGACTTGAAAAAGCCCACTGTGTGGGCGAAGCGTTGTCAATAAAGGATCACATTAAACTGCATATGTGTTTATGTTTCCATAGTGTTGGTATTTTATACCATTTATTTTCATGACTTAAGAAATCGTAATGACACGATTGCAAATAAACCATACCCCCGGCCGGGATTGAACCCGCGGTCATAGAGTCTCAAAACTCCAGCCCGTCGCGCTAGACACTAGACCAGCTAGCCACAATAAGATTCATCCAACTAGGTATATTTCTACACCATAGGAAAGTTAGCACAGGCACCTCTGTGACCACAAATGCAAGTTTTTACAGACGAATCTCCAGCTAGCGTGGCCGTGACGAACTCTAGCTCAAGTAGTGTGGGAGGTGTGGTCATGTGTTATATACAGTAGCTGTAGTGTGGGAGGTGTGGTCATGTGTTATATACAGTAGCTGTAGTGTGGGAGGTGTGGTCATGTGTTATATAGAGAAGCTGTAGTGTGGGAGGTGTGGTCATGTTTTATATACAGTAGCTGTAGTGTGGGAGGTGTGGTCATGTGTTATATACAGTAGCTATATTGTGGGAGGTGTCGTCATGTGTTGTATACAGGAGCTGTAGTGTGGGACTTATGGTCATGTGTTATACAGTAGCTGTAGTGTGAGAGGTGTGGTCATGTGTCATATACAGTACCTGTAGTGTGGGAGATGTGGTCATGTGTTATATGCAGTAGATGTAATGCGGGAGGTGTCGTCATGTGTCATATACAGTAGCTGTAGTAGGGGAGATATGGTCATGTGTTATATACAGTAGCTGTAGTGTGGGATGTGTGGCCATGGGTTATATGCGGTAGCTGTAGTGTGGGAGGTGTGGTCATGTGTTATATACAGTAGCTTTAGTGTGGGAGGTGTGGTCATATGTTATATACAGTAGCTGTAGTTTGGGAGATGTAGTCATGTACTATATACAGTAGCTGTAGTGTGGGAGTTATGGTTATGTGTTATATACAGCAGCTGTAGTGTGGGAGGTGTGACCATGGATTTTATACAGTAGCTGTAGTGTGGGAGGTGTGGTCATGTGGTATATACTGTAGCGGTAGTGTGGGATGTGTGGGATGTGTTATATACAGTAGATGTAGTGTGGGAGGTATGGTCATGTGTTATATACAGTAGCTGTAGTGTGGGAGGTGGGGTCATGTGTTATATACAGTAGCTTTAGTGTTGAGGTGTGGTTATGTGTTATATACAGTAGTTGTAGTGTGGGAGGTGGGCTCATGTGTTATATACAGTAGCTGTAGTGTGGGAGGTGGGGTCATGTGTTATATACAGTAGCTGTAGTGTGGGAGATATGGTCATGTGTTATATACAGTAGCTGTAGTGTGGGAGGTATTGTCATATGTTATATACAGTAGCTGTAATGTGGGAGGTGTAGTCATGTGCTATATACAGTAGCTGTAGTGTGGGATGTGGTCATATGTTATGTACAGTAGCTGTAGTGTGGGAGGTGTAGTCATGTGATATATACAGTAGCAGTAGTGTGGGGGTGTGGTCATGTGTTATACACAGTAACTGTAGTGTGGGAGGTGTGGTCATGTGTTATATACAGTAGCTGTAGTATGGGAGGTGTGGCCATGGGTTATATGCAGTAGCTTTAGTGTGGAAGGTGTGGTCGTGTGCTATATACAGTAGCAGTAGTGCGGAAGGTGTGGTCATGTGTTGTATACAGTAGCTGTAGTGTGGGAGGTGTAGCCTGAGTTATATACAGTAGCTGTAGTGTGGGAGGTGTGCTTATGTGCTATGTACAGTAGCTGTAGTGTGGGAGGTGTGGTCATGTGTTATATACAGTAGCTGTAGTGTGGGAGGTGTGGCCATGGGTTTTATAGAGTAGCTGTAGTGTGGGAGGTGTGGTCATGTGTTATATGCAGTAGCTGTAGTGTGGGATGTGTAGTCATGTGTTATATACAGAACCTGTAGTGAGGGAGGTGAGGCCGTGGGTTATGTACAGTCGCTGTAGAGTAGGAGGTGTGGTCATAAACCATACCCCCGGCCGGGATTGAACCCGCGGTCATAGAGTCTCAAAACTCCAGCCCGTCGCGCTAGCCGTCATGTTGACGGCAGTGAAGGGACTTGAGCTAGAGTTCGTCACGGCCACGCTAGCTGGAGATTCGTCTGTAAAAACTTGCATTTGTGGTCACAGAGGTGCCTGTGCTAACTTTCCTATGGTGTAGAAATATACCTAGTTGGATGAATCTTATTGTGGCTAGCTGGTCTAGTGGCTAGCGCGACGGGCTGGAGTTTTGATACTCTATGACCGCGGGTTCAATCCCGGCCGGGGGTATGGTTTATTTGCAATCGTGTCATTACGATTTCTTAAGTCAGGTGTGGTCATGTGTTATATATTGTAGCTGCAGTGTGGGAGGTGTGGGCATGTGTTATATACATTAGCTGTAGTGTGGGAGGTGTGGTCATGTTTTATATACAGTAGCTGTAGTGTGGGATGTGGGGTCATGTGTTATAGACAGTAGTTGTAGTGTGGGAGGTAAGATCAAGTGTTATATACAGTAGTTGTAGTGTGGGAGGTGTAGTCATGTGTTATATACAGTAGCTGTTGTGTTGGAGGTATGGTCATGTGTTTTATACAATAGCTGTAGTGGGGGAGGTGTAGTCATGTGTTATATACATTAACTGTAGTGTTGGAGGTGTTGTCATGTGTTATATACATTAACTGTAGTGTGGGACGTGTGATCATGTGTTACATACAGAAGCTGTAGTGTGGGAGGTGTGGTCATGTGTTACATACAGTAGCTCTAGTTTGGGAGGTGTGGTCATGTGTTACACAGAGTAGCTGTAGTGTGGCAGGTGTGGTTATGTGTTATATACAGTAACTGTAGTGTGGGATGTTGAGATCATGTGTTATATACATTAACTGTAGTGTGGGAGGTGTGGCCATGTGTTATATGCAGTAGCTGTAGTGTGGGAGGTGTGGTCATGTGTTATATACAGTAGCTGTAGTGCGGCAGGTGTGGTTATGTGTTATATACAGTAACTGTAGTGTGGGAGGTGCGCGAATGTGTCGTATACAGTACCTGTGGTGTGGGAGATGTGGTCATGTGTTATATGCAGTAACTGCAATGTGGGAGGTATAGTCATGTGTTGTATACAGTAGTTGTAGTATGTGAGGTATGGTCATGTGTTATATACAGTAGCTGAAGTGCGGGAGGTGTGGTCATGTGTTCTATACAGTAGCTGTAGTTTGGGAGGTGTAATCAAGTGTTATGTACAGTAGCTGTGGTTTGGGAGGTATTTTTATGTGTTATATACAGTAGCTGTTGTGTGGGAGGTGTGGCCATGGGTTATACACAGTCGCTGTAGAGTAGGAGGTGTGGTCATGTGTTATATACAGTAGCTGTAGTGTGTAATGTGGGGTCATGTGTTACATACAGTAGCTGTAGTGTGGAAGGTATGGTCATGTGTTATATACAGTAGCTGTAGTGTGGGAGGTGTGGTCATGTGTTATATACATCACTTCTTAATGGAGCTTCGTTCATGGGTTATATACAACACCTCTTGATGGAGCTACGTACATGGGTTATATACAACACCTCTTGATGGAGCTACGTACCTGGGTTATATATACAACACTTGTTCATGATGGAGCTTCGTTTATAAGTTACAAGTAAAATAATTTTAACATCAGAGAAAAATTTCCTTTTTCTTAAGCAAATCTAAGAAAAACTGCTTTATAAACCAGGTTTAATTCCTCGTTTCTTCTTTTTCCTTCTTTCACTATTTTCCTCCTTCCTCCATCCTCCTTACCCTCCATCACCCTAAATTCTTTCCCAAGAGCCCAGGAGTGTACGTCATATTTTCTGCTGGACATTTTCTCTGGCAATCTGAGAGGTCTGAGGATTTCTGTTTACCTTTTATAGATTATTCTTGGTTCATGTTGCTGTGTTCTTTATTGCTGGTAATGTTGCTAGCCACCCAGGTTACTGTGGCAACATTGAAACTAAAATTATAATATTTCTTGTAAGTTCATCACAGCCTGGTTGATCTGACAGCTAGTGAATATGCTTGTTTAATTTCCTCTTGAAGACTTCTATACTTTTCCCAGCTGTTGTTGTGATATCTTCTGGTAAGATATTGAGTAATGTAGGACCTTGAGTCACAGATGGTTAATCGAGTCTATACCTAATGTTAAGATCGACCTATAAATACGGAGGATCAAGCCTCCACAACTTCATGTGCTCATTGACCAACAAGGACGAAGTATCAGGTCACCACCTCTCCTTGTATTATACACACACACACACACACACACACACATATATATATATATATATATATATATATATATATATATATATATATATATATATATATATATATATATATATATATATATATATATATATATATATATATATATATATATATATATATATATATATATATATATATATATATATGCAAAACAACCACTCTGAAAGAATAGAGAAATTCCAAGCGCTTTTGTGAATACAAAGCATGCTAATAACAATTTTGTAATTAACTTATCAGATGAAATTTTAGACAAACATACAACGGCTGCTCTAGGTTTTGGTCTAAGTTTTGCAACTTCAAAAAAAACTTAATAATGTTGAAATTGCAAAAGCCTTTTGTAACTTTGAAAAATTTTCTGATTTATCCACTGATGAAATTAATATTAGTAAAGGAATGGTATATAACTCTATGTTAAAACCAAACATTCCCAATTGCCCTCAAAGATTCTTTAAGTCTTATGATACACTTAATAACAATAAAAATTTGCGCCTTACTAAAGCAGATAAAATAAATGCAATAGTAATTATGAAAGAAAATGATTACCAAGAAAAAATGAATAATCTCTTAGATGATACTGAAACCTATTCTAAACTTAGAAAGAATCACTTAGAAACTGTTAACAGCAATTTCAATAAAACAATAAAACTTCTACTGAAAGGCAAAGATGAATTAGTCAAACAATTTACTTCCACTAATCCATCTTTACCTTACATGTATGGACTAATAAAAACACACAAACCAGGGAATCCAGTCAGACCAATTATTATCTCCATAGGATCAGTTTCGTATAAATTATCCAAATGGCTTGTTGATATTTTGAGCCCTATTGTTGGTAAAATTTCTAACTTTAATTTTAAAAACAACATAGACTTGGTTGATAAATTAAGCTCCTTGACTGCCTTAAATGATTTTAACATGGTTAGTTTTGATGTTACTTCCTTGTTTACGAAAGTTCCTGTTGATGATTTATTAAGTTTCTTATCTGAAGAACTCGTTAACTATGATTTACCATTGCCAGTTCCTTCTATCATTAAACTTATTAAACTTTGCATTGTTGATGCAAAATTTGTATTTAATGATAAGTTTTACACTCAGAAGTTTGGTATGGCAATGGGAAATCCTCTTTCACCAGTTCTTAGTAACCTATACACGGAATTTTTTGAAACAAGGTTGCTTAACACAATCCTCCCTAATAGAGCTAAATGGTTCAGATATGTTGATGATATTTTGTGTCTTATGCCCAAAAATGTAGATATACACCATTTCCTTGGAAAATTAAATAGCTTAGCCCATTCTTTAAACTTTACTGTTGAGTTTGAAGAAAATAACTCATTGCCTTTTCTAGATGTTTTAATTATTAAGGGTAATAATGAATTCAAATTTAAAATTTACAGAAAACCTACAAACAACTGTTCCTATGTCCACTATTATTCCTCGCATCAAGATAGAGTCAAACTGTCTGTTTTCTTATCAATGTTTTTGAGAGCTTTACGAATTTGTAGTCCTGAGTTCATAGATGAGGAAATATCCAAAATTTATGGAATAGGTAATGATTTAAAATACCCAAGAAATGTAATTGATAAATCTTTTAAAGTTGCTAGAAATACTTTTTACAATCCAAAAAGGGACAACCAGCCTTATTCAACTAAAAATATGTTGGTCCTCCCTTACCATGAAAACTTGGTTGATATGCCTTCTCTTCTTAAGACTTTTAATATTCAAGTTGTATTCAAAAATCTTGATACAGTAAAGAAACTTTTGATAAAGAATTCCCCCCAAAATGCTGATGGATGTGTCTATAAGATTCCTTGTAAAATTTGCGATAAAGTTTATTACGGTCAAACTGGTAAAAATCTCGAACTAAAATTAAAACAACATAAATATAGCATTAGAACTGGACAAGATTTCAATGCTCTATTTATTCATGTAAGAGATTTTAACCATCCAATTGATTTTCAAAAAGTTGAGAAAGTAGTATCAAGCAAGTCCATGGTCGACATGAATATAATTGAATCTTGTTTCATAAAAAGCAGTTTTGACAATAATATGAATATTTCCTTTGGTTTATATAAATTAGATCCATTTATAATTAATAGAATTTGGGAAGAATTTAATAATACACTGGACAAATAATAATTTTTAAATTTTCTTGGGTAGAATAGTTTGTTGGTGAGTTGTGCAAAGGACCTGTCCAGTTGGGCCGGCGCGCGTCAGGTGTTTAACCGTTGTGGGATCTGATAGTGAGGTGTTGGCCAGACCCCTTATATAGCTTCCTTGGATGCTTTACTTTCATAGTTCCTTGATAATGTGAGTAGTCACGAAAGCTCTTGGAATTTCTCTATTCTTTCAGAGTGGTTGTTTTGCATATTCTGAAATCACCTGTTTACTGTGATCTTATTGCATATATATATATATATATATATATATATATATATATATATATATATATATATATATATATATATATATATATATATATATATATATATATATATATATATATATATATATATATATATATATATATATATATATATATATATATATATGGCTAGGGAAAACCGACATGTTGATGTATGAGACGCTTGTGCTACACTTTGTTATCTTTACTGTGGAAAAATTTTCCATCCAGTAGCTTCATCAGTCCGATAAACAGAAGATTGGTGGAAGATGAGTAGGAGATTGAGGTAGTTAGTCTCTCAGCATATTATGTGATCAATATTTGGCTGAAGGTAAATAAGTTTTCGTTGCATTTAGGGATTTAGAAACGGTATATGATATGAGTTGATAGTGGAATAATATGACAGATGTTGCAAGTGTATGCCATAGGCGGTATTCAACTTAGAGAAGTGAAGAGTTTTTATGAATATATTGGACCTCAGGTAAGGGTATAGGGGAGAACGGGAAGTTATTTTCCAGTAAGAGTAGTTCTTGGAGATGCGTAACGTTACCATTATTGTTTAACATCTCTATAGATGAGGTTTTAAGAAAAGTGAATACTCGGGTGTTGGGGAGAGGTGTGAGGTTGGTAGATAAAGAACCTAACACAAAGTAGGAGTTATCTGAGAAGTTGCAGTGGACGAGGGAGGGTATGTAAAAGAAGGTAATTAATAGTGAACAAAGAAAAGGGTAAGGTAATGAGGGTAAGAAAAAAAAGTAGGCATTGAATGATTGGATGTCAAATTAGAGAGAGGAAGTATGAAGCAAGTGAACGTTTTCAGATATTTGGGGGCGGACTTGTCAGCAGATGAGTCTATGAAAAATGAGGTAAGCCATAGAACTGACGAGGGAAAAAATTGTGAGTGGTGCACTGAGGAGCCTGTAGAGTTATAGTTGTCCATGAAGTTAAAAAGGGGAAAGTATCCGAGTACTGTGAGACCATCACTCTTATATGGGTGAGAGGCAGGAGTTTTATATGTTGCAGCTACGGGTAGGCTGAAAGCAGTGGTTATGTCGTGTGTGAGAGTAATGTGTAGTAAGAATATTATGCAGTGAATTCAGAGTTTGGAAATTAGGAGGCGCGAGATTACTAAATGTATTATCCAGAGGACTGAGAATAGGTTGTTGAGGAGGTGTGGATATTTTAGAGAAAATGGAGCAAAATAAGATGACTTAGTGTATAAAACTGTAGTAGAGGGTAAGCGGGGTAAGGGTCGTCCTAGGAAGGGTTGGAGGGAGGGGATAAAACAGATTATGTTTGCGAGGAGTTTTGATATCCAACAGGCGTGTGTGAGTGGAGACAAGTGGTTCTTACTACTTGACGTGCTATTGGAGTGTGAGCAACGTAACATGTATGATGGAATTCAAGGAAACCGGTTAGCCAGACTTGAGTCCTGGAGGTGGGTAATACAGTGCCTACACTCTAAATTCAAATTCAAATTCAAATTCAAAGTTTATTCTCTATAAAGATTACAATGTTGAATTTACAGAATTTGGTTGTTGTGTGGTTTACATGTAGTTAAATAATGATTACAGAGTGTACCGCTAGAACGCCTAGCATGGCTAGGCATTTCGGGCAGACTTAGTTTAATTCTTTATTTTAAAATATTACAAATTATGAGGTAAGTTGGCATTATGGCTAAGTGACTGAATACTAGTTTGTGAGTTTAGCAATGTGAATGCTTTTGTTTTGGCACAGTACATAGTTTCAGTATTGGAGTATCATAGGATTCATTATTTTAAGATTGAGATTAATATTTCTGTTTATGGTCAAATGGGTGAGTGAAAGTGTGAACCACCAGGTGGTATTCGTGTAGTTAGTTGATGGGGTGTATCAGGGAGATAAGATGTTTTCTAATGGTAGTTTTGAAGGTGATGAATGTGTCTGCAGTTCTAGAGTTCTCAGGTAGGGTGTTCCAGATTTTAGGGCCTTTGACATACATTGAATTTTTGTAAAGGTTTAGTCGGACACGGGGAATGTCGTAGAGATGTTTGTGTCGGGTGTTATGCCTGTGGGTTCTGTCACAACTATCAAGAAAGCGTTTTAGGTCAAGGTTGATATTGGAGTTTAAGGTCCTGTAGATGTAGATTGCACAGTAGTAAGTGTGGATGTACTGAACAGGGAGTAAATTTATATCTATGAAGAGTGGGGGGAGGGTGTTGCCAGGGATGGGATTTAGTGATTATTCTTACTGCAGCTTTTTGTTGGGTTATTATTGGCTTTATGTGTGTTGCTGCAGTTGATCCCCAAGCACAAATAACATAGGTGAGGTATGGATAAATTAGTGAGTGGTATAGTGTGAGAAGGGCATTTTGCGGCACGTAGTATCTTATCTTGGAGAGGATCCCAACTGTTTTGGATACTTTTTTGGTTATGTGTTGGATATGGGTGCTGAAATTCAGGTTGTTGTCAAGGTATAGGCCTAGGAATTTGCCCTCATTATGTCTGGTAATTAGAGTGTTGTCGATCTTAACGTTAATTTGTGCATCTCCTGCTCTGCTACCAAACATAATATAGTAGGTTTGTCAGTGTTAAGCGTAAGTTTATTGGCTGTCATCCAAGTCGATATTTTGATCAGCTCCTCGTTAACAATGGTGTTGAGGGTGGCAAGATTAGGGTGAGAGATGACATAAGTCGTGTCGTCAGCAAAGAGAATGGGTTTCAGGTGTTGGGATACGTTTGGAAGATCATTGATGTATATGAGGGAGAGCAGGGGACCAAGGACACTTCCCTGCGGAACTCCAGTATCAAATGGCCGTGTTGTTGATGCTGTGTCTTTGATGGTAACATACTGATACCAATTAGTAAGGTAAGATTTGAAATAAGCAAGCGCATGGCCTCTTATAACGTAATGGTCAAGTTTGTGGAGTAGGATGTCGTGGTCTACTGTGTCAAAAGCTTTTCTTAGGTCAATAAAAATTCCTAGTGGATATTCCTTATTTTCCAATGCTGTGTAAAGCAGATCTAGCATTTTTATGATTGCATCATTAGTGCTTTTATTTTTCCTAAATCCAAATTGGCAGGGGTTGAGTATGTTTTGTGACGTTATAAATGAATATAGTCTCCTGTGCACGAGTTTCTCAAAGATTTTGGATAGCAATGGTAAGTTTGATATTGGCCTATAGTTGTTTAAGTCTGTAGGGTCACCACCTTTATGTATTGGTGTAACCCTTGCCATCTTGAGTAGTTTCGGGAAGGTGCTAGTTTCTAGTGACTTGTTAAAAAGTAATGAAATAGCATGCGAAAGGATATGGGCCGCTCGCTTGTACAGTAATGGCGGGACATTAGACAGATTCCCTGAGTTGTTTTTAAGTGATTTTATAATCTCGGTGCCTAAGGGAAGGATGGGGATAGTGCAGTCTGAAGGAGCATCTGAACAAGACAGTGATAAAGTGAAGGACTGTAAAAATGTTTCTTCTTTCTCGGGTTAACTTGCCTCAGTGGGAAGCGACCTGTTATCTAAAACAAAAGTACATAGCTGGAACAGTTCACACAAATTCATCTCAAATTTGCAGCTTAGACGTATTATTAATCTTCTTAGGTTCTCTAAGACATTGAAAACTAATGCCCGGTTCCCCTCTGACGAATCCTTCTATGTTAAGTAAAAGGACACAAGTGCAGCTAATGCGACATTTTAATGTGGCAACGTTTCGCTCTCCAGGAGCTTTATCAAACAATACATGAGCATAGAGGGTATATATAAGTTTAGAGTGAGATACATGGCATAATATAATCGTTGTAGATGTAGTAGTGATCGTAGTAGTAGTAGTAACACATGTGATTATTAGAGTTTATCGCTTGGGTAGCATTAATTAGGATTGGGCAAATATTTTTGTTATTGGGTTGAATTTGAGAAGGACCGTTGCACTGTTCCTCCTCTCTTATGTTCTTATGTAGTATCAGCAGCAGCAACTATGTGATGGCTGGGTTTATTGCTTTGCGTCGTTCTACCGTCGTGGGACACGATTGCAAGCAAACCATACCACGGGCGGGGTTAGAACCCGAGATCAGAGAATCTCAAAACTCCAGACCGTCGCGTTAGCCACTTAGCCAGCTAGCTACAATAAGATTCTTCCAACTTGGTATATTTATACACTATAGGAAGGTTAGCATAGGCACCACTGTGATCACAATATACCTAGTTGGATGAATCTTATTGTGGCTATCTGGCCCAGTGGTTAACGCGACGGTCTGGAGTTTTGAAACTCGGATTGCGGGTTCTAACCCCGCCCGTGGTAATGGTTACTTGGAGAATAACTAAGGATTTACTTGGAGATTTACTTAAATATCTACATGAAAAATAAGTTTTAATGGACAGGGTTGTAAACAACAGCAACAACAAACTCTGATATCATGTAAAAATCTTTCTTGTGGCTTTAGAATATTTTTGGAAGCACTGGAGGCGAGAGTGTCGAGGCTTTCTGCGAGATTACTCTCTGATATCGACTTGAAGTTTTGATCATGGGGAAGCGATACCCATACTGCCTCTCATCTTTAAGGAGTTGAGATTTAACGCAAAGATTGTATTAATGTTGGTAGAATTACCGACAATATGTAAAGTAAAAGGACACAAGTGCAACTGATGTGAAATTTTATTGTTGCAACGTTTCGCTCATGTGTTATATACATTAGCTGTAGTGTGGGAGGTGTAGTCATGTGTTATATACAGTAGATGTAGTGTGGGAAGTGTGGTCATGTGTTATATACAGTAACTGTAGTGTGAGAGGTGCGGCTATATGTCATATACAGCACCTGTAGAGTGGGAGGTGTGGTCATGTGTTATATACAGTAGTTGTAGTGTGGGAGGTGTGGTCATGTGTTATATACAGTAGTTGTAGTGTGGGAGGTGTGGTCATGTGTTATATACAGTAGTTGTAGTGTGGGAGGTATGGTCATGTGTTATATACAGTATCTGTAGTGTGGGAGGTGTAGTCATGTGTTATATACAATAGCTGTAGTGTGGGAGGTGTGGTCATGTGTTATATACAGTTGCTGTAGTGTGGGAGGTGTGGTCATGTGTTATATACAGTAGGTGTAGTGTGGGAGGTGTAGTCATGTGTTATATACGGCAGCTGTAGTGTGGGAGGTGTGGTCATGTGTTATATACAGTAGGTGTAGTGTGGGAGGTGTAGTCATGTGTTATATACGGTAGCTGTAGTGTGGGAGGTGTGTTCATTGGTTATATACAGTCGCTGTAGAGTAGGTGTGGTCATGTGTTATATACCGTAGCTGTAGTGTGGGAGGTGTGGTCATGTGTTATATACCGTAGCTGTAGTGTGGGAGGTGTGGTCATGTGTTATATACAGTAGCTGTCTTGTACCAACTGAACCTACGGAAGTCACCGCGATTATAAAGTCACTCAAAAATAACTCAGGGAATCTGTCTCACGTCCCACCATTATTGTACAAGCGAGCGGCCCATGTCCTCTAGCATGCTATTACATTACTTTTTAACAAGTCACTAGAAACTAGCACTTTCCCGAAACTACTCACGACAGCAAGGGTTACACCAATACATAAAGATGTGACCCTACAAATATAAGCAACTATAGGCCAATATCAAACTTACCATTGCTATCCAAAATCTTTGAGAAACTCGTGCACAGGAGACTATATTCATTTATAACGGCACAAAACATACTCAACCCCTACCAATTTGGATTCAGGAAAAATAAAAGCACTAATGATGCAATTGTTAAAATGCTAGACCTGCTTTACACAGCATTGGAAAATAAGGAATATCCGCTAGGAATTTTTATTGACCTAAGAAAAGCATTTGACACAGTAAACCACGGCATTCTACTCCACGAGCTTGACCATTATGGTATAAGAGGCCATGCGCTTGCATATTTCAAATCCTACCTTACTAATAGGTATCAGTATGTCACCATTAAAGACACAGCCTCATCAATACGGCAACTTGATACTGGAGTTCCGCAGGGAAGTGTCCTTGGACCCCTGCTCTTCCTCATTTACATTAATGATCTTCCAAACGTATCCCAACACCTGAAACCCATTCTCTTTGCTGACGACACGACTTACGTCATCTCCCACCCTAATCTTGCCACCGTCAACACCATTGTCAACGAGGAGCTGCTCAAAATTCTGACTTGGATGACAGCCAATAAACTTACACTTAACACTGACAAAACCTACTATGTTATGTTTGGTAGCAGAGCAGGTGTTGCGCAACTTAACATTAAGATCGACAACACTCTAATTGCCAGACATAATGAGGGCAAATTCTTAGGTCTATACCTCGACAACAACCTAAATTTCAGCACCCATATCCAACACATAACAAAAAAAAGTATCCAAAACGGTGGGGATCCTCTCCAAGATACGATATTACGTGCTGCAAACTATTCTTCTCAAACTATACCATTCACTCTTTTATCCATACCTCACCTATGCTATTTGTGCTTGGGGATCAACTGCAGCAACACATCTAAAGCCAATAATAACCCAACAAAAAGCCGCAGTAAGAATAATCACTAAATCCCTTCCCTGGCAACACCCCCCCCCCCACACACTCTTCATAGTTCTAAACTTACTCCCTGTTCAGTACATCCACACTTACTACTGTGCAATCTTCATCTACAGGACCTTAAATTCTAATATTAACCTTGACCTAAAATGCTTTCTTGATAGTTGTGACAGGACCCACAGGCATAACACCAGACACAAACATCTCTATGACATTCCCTGTGTCCGACTAAACCTTTACAAAAGTTCAATGTATGTCAAAGGGCCTAAAATCTGGAACACCCTACCTGAGAACTCTAGAACTGCAGACACATTCATCACTTTCAAAACTACAGTTAGAAAACATCTTATCTCCTTGATACACCCCGACAACTAACTACATGTAAACCACCTGGTGGTTCACACTTACACTCACTCCCCCATCGACTATAAACACAGAAATACTAATCTTAATCTTAAAATAATGAACCCTAACTAGTCATAAGTTTGCCTATGATACTCCAATAGAGACACTATGTATTGTGCCAAAACAAAAGCATTCACATTGCTAAACTTACAAACTATAATGTAGTCACTTAGCCTTAATACCATAATCTGTAATAATTTAAAGTTTAGAATTAATCTAAGTCTGCCCGAAATGCCTAGCCATGCTAGGTGTCCTAGTGGCCCCATCTATAATTAGTATTTTAAAACATGTAAACCACACAATATCCAAAATCTGTAAACCCCGCATTGTAATCCTTATAGAGAATAAACTTGACTGATTGATTGATTGATATTGGTGAGCCATGATTCGATCCATGACAGCACTTTCCTTCAATGCCATGACCTGCCAATTTCTTTAATTAAATTAGTTAGGCAGGAACGACCCCTCGTGAATCCATGCTGAGTATCATTAATCAAGCTATGCTATCCAGATGACTTCTTATAATATCAGCTATAATTAACTCTAGTAATTTGCCTACAATTGAGGTCAGGCTTATTGGGCCGTCATTTGACGGTAACGACTTATCCTCTGCTTTAAAAATAGGAATTACATTACCCATCTTCCACATATTAGACACTACACTTCTTTGTTTGTCAAGCCGTAACGGTTTGACAATGTTCCTGAAGAGCGAAACGTTTCCACAGTAAAATGTCACATTAGTTGCACTTGTGTCCTTTTACTTTACAACTGAATAATTGTTAATTTCTGGAATCTCATTTACGTCTTCATGTTTAAAAACTGGCAAAAAATAATTGTTAAATGGAGAACACATTTCCAGTGCGTTATCCGTCAGCTGTCCATTTCCAGTTTTCAGAGGTCCTACTTTTTCCTTCACCTTCTTCCTATACACTTGAAAGAACCCTTTTGGATTAGTCTTTGATTAATTAGCAACTCTAATTTCATAGTGGTAATATAAACACAAATGCAGTATAATGTGATCCTTTATTGACTACGTTTCGCCCACACAGTGGGCTTTTTCAAGTCACAAACAGAACTACCTGGGGTGGAAGGAACGCGAGTATTTATAGTCCGGTTCAGAATGCTGAGGTCAGGTGAAGAATGCTGCATCTGATGATGTACCGAGTGGGGTTATAGAGTCTAACGTGGTGTAATTATAGGCTTCTTCCTGCCTGCACTCAGAATCTGCAGCAACGAGTTCCTTGAGGAAGAATGCACTATAATTGAACAAATATTTTCTAAACTCCACTATCCTCGTCACTTCATCAGAGACTGCAGACGGCGAGCATTAAACATCTTCAACACACCCAGAGAAGACACTGCCGAGAAGAGATACATAGTCCTTCCCACCAACTCCATTGCCAAACATGTTTCCAACATTTTTGCCAAAACATCATTCCAAGTATCTACCTCCACAACCACGACCATCAAGGACATCACCAGTAGTAGGCAGGACAAGCCTCCATCCTCTGCAGGGGTATACATAATCCCTTGTAATGACTGCAACAAGTTATACGTGGGCGAAACATCAAGGGACCTCCAAACACGTATTTCAGAACACCAATACGCAAGCAGGTCTGACGACACAAGGAATGCCTGCGTACAACACCGTAATTCACACAACCACTTGATAAACTACAGAAACTCAAGACTTATCGCCACAGAAGACAACACTCAATACCGAAGAATCCTGGAATCATCACTTATTTCTATATCCGACAACTTCAACCAGAATAGTGGCTTCTATAACATAGCTGAACCACTTGCCAAGAAACTTCTTCATCGCTATCCCACAGAAGAACACTGTAGAAGGTCTGCTCACAAACTTATCCAATCTCCTTTCCAAGCTACCCAAGTTTTTAGACTCTATAACCCCACTCGGTACATCATCAGATGCAGCATTCTTCACCTGACCTCAGCATTCTGAACCGGACTATAAATACTCGCGTTCCTTCCACCCCAGGTAGTTCTGTTTGTGACTTGAAAAAGCCCACTGTGTGGGCGAAACGTAGTCAATAAAGGATCACATTATACTGCATTTGTGTTTATATTACCATTGTGTCGGTATTTTATACCATTTATTTCCATCTAATTTCATAGTCAAGTTTAGAATTTTTATTCCCCCTTTTTACTTCTCTTTTAAAGTGAGCATATTGGTCAATGAAGCGCCTGTAAATTCCACTCTCTCTCCTAATAGATGTTTTAACCTCCTGTTAACCCATTTGGGATCATTATTATTTGACCAAATTTCTCTGGGGAATGTATATATACGTTGTACATAATTAAGAAACAATTCGTAAACGCAGATCCCATCGTAATCGTATGATCATCGTCAATAAAAACATATGCTAGAGTACCCCAATCGAGATTAGACAGGTGTTCCCTAAGTCCAATATAATCGGCAGAACGAAAATCTTGGACTTTTACCGTATTATCCTCATTCTCGTACTCCCAGTTAATGCTAAACGTGATGGATTTGTGATCACTTGCGTCAAGCTTTTCAATGATCTTCAGATTATTTACGAGGGTTTCTTTATTTGACAAGATTAGGTCGAGCAAGTTATTACCTCTGGTAGTCTCTGTTACACGCTTCTTCAGAAAACAGTCCTGAACTAATTCCATAAAGTCACTGCATTCCAGATTACCGGTCAAAGAAGTCCAGTCAATATTACTAAAGTTAAAATCCCCTATTATCACTATGTTATTGCGTCTAGAAGCCCTAACAATTTCTTCGCAGAGAGGTCTCTCTCTATCGTGATCCAAGCCTGGAGGTCGGTATATTACACCTAGAATTAGTTTTTCTTGACGTTCTAGAAACTATACCCAAACAGATTCTGTTACTGATCCATCTATTTTTATACCTGTTTTTATAAAACAATTTATATTTTCTCGTACATATAGTGCAAGTCAACCCCGTTTCCTGTTATATCTATCTACATGGAACAACTTAAACGCTTGAATATGACAGCAATCATGTGCAGACTCTTTAAATTATACCATGTTTCAGTTATTGCAATGACGTCAAAAGTACCCAGCACATTCTACCAAACGTAATTCATTAATTTTATTTCTGGCGCTTTGACAGTTAGTATAAAATACACTAATATGGCTTTTCTTGTGAACCTTTTTCCTATTCAGCTTTTCTTTTGCAGAATTTCTGCTATGTTCTAGAATTTGTACTGATAAAGCCACTGTTTGGCGAAACGTCTACAATACAGATATCCAGATATTGCACATGTGTCTAAATTCTTCAACTTGTCGGTATTGTATACCGTTCATGTACAACTCATTATTTTCCATTAATAAAGCCATACCTTTAACTAATCCTAGTTTAAAGCCCTGATAACATCCTCAGCTGAGCTACTAAGAAAACTCACACCTGCCTTGGATAAGTGAACCCTATCCCTGGTATACATGTCAATTCTGCCATAGAAGTGGTCCCTGTTGCCAGTGAATGGTAATGCATTATCCTTACAGTGTTTTTTCCAGCCAGCAATTTATACCAATCACTCTGGACAGGCATTCATTTCAAACACCCCTTCTTGGCGAATTGTCACATATAACAGGACTCCCTCCCTTCATCCTAATAATGTCTATTGCTCCCCAATACCTTTTAACTAAATCCTCAAAGATACACTTGCCTACATCATTGCCTCCAACACTGAGGCAGATAATAAGATTGATCCCATTATCATACATGATGTTGTCAAGCCGGCTAACAATGTCCTCCATCCCAGCCCCAGGGAAGCACACCCTCTGTCTGCTACTCCTATCCTTCAAGCAGAAGGCCATATCCATGTGCCTAATCTGACTGTCCCCAATAATTTTTTTATTATTTTATTAACACATCGGCTGATTCCCACCAAGGCAGGGTGGCCCATGAAAGAAAAACTTTCATCATCATACACTCCATCACTGTCTTGCCAGAGGGGTGCTTTATGCTACAGTTATAAAATCGCAACATTAACACTCCTCCTTCAGAGTGTAGACACTGTACTTCCCATCTCCAGGACTCATTTCCGGCCTGCCAGTTTCCCTGAATCCCTTCATAAATGTTACTTTGCTCACACTCCAACAGCACGTTTAGTATTAAAAACCATTCGTCTCCATTCACTCCTATCAAATACGCTCACGCACACTTGCTGGAAGTCCAAACCCCCTCACACACAAAACCTCCTTTACCCCCTCCCTCCAACCCTTTCTAGGCCGACCCCTACCTCTCCTTCCCTCCACTACAGATTTATACACTCTCGAAGTCATTCAGTTTTGTTCCATTCTCTCTACATGTCCAAACCACCTCAACAACCCCTCCTCAGCCCTTTGGACAATAGTTTTGGTAATCCCACACCTTCTCCTAATTTCATAAGAACATAAGAACATAAGAAAGGAGGAACACTGCAGCAGGCCTGTTGGCTCATACTAGGCAGGTCCTTTACAATCCATCCCACTAACAAAACATTTGCCCAACCCAATTTTCAATGCTCCCCAAGAAATAAGGGCTGATAACTCTATCCACTCATTTGCAAGTCCCACTCAAATCCAACCCCTCCCACTCAAATATTCATCCAACCTAAATTCGAAGCTACCTAAAGTCCTAGCCTCAATAACCCAACTAGGTAGACTGTTCCACTCATCAACTACCCTATTTCCAAACCAATACTTGCCTATGTCCTTTCTAAATCTAAACTTGTCTAATTTAAATCCATTACTGTGGGTTCTCTCTTGGAGAGATATCCTCAAGACCTTATTAACATCCCCTTTATTAATACCTATCTTCCACTTATACACTTCGATCAGGTCTCCCCTCATTCTTCGTCTAACAAGTGAATGTAACTTAAGAGCCTTCAATCTTTCTTCATAAGGAAGATTTCTAATGCTATGTATTAATTTAGTCATTCTACGCTGAATATTTTCTAACGAATTTATGTCCATTCTGTAATATGGAGACCACCAGAACTGAGCTGCATAATCTAGGTGAGGCCTTACTAATGATGTATAAAGCTGCAGTATGACCTCTGGACTTCTGTTGCTTACACTTCTTGATATAAATCCCAGTAATCTATTTGCCTTATTACGTACGCTTAGGCATTGCTGTCTTGGTTTAAGGTTACTGCTCACTATAACCCCCAAGTCCTTTTCACAATCTGTTTGGCTATGTTCTACATTATTTAACTTATAAGTGCTAGGGTTATGGACATTCCCGAGCTTCAGAACCTTGCATTTATCTACAATGAAATGCATCTGCCACTTTGCTGACCAGGTATTGAGTTTGTCTAAATCCTCCTGAAGTTCCCTAATATCTACGTTTGAATCAATTATCCTTCCTATCTTTGTGTCATCGGCGAATTTGCTCATTTCACTAGTAATTCCTTCATCAAGATCGTTGATATATATTATTAACAACAACGGGCCCAAGACTGATCCCTGTGGAACACCACTTGTTACAGATCCCCACTCGGATTTAACCCCATTTATGGACACGCTCTGCTTCCTATCTGTGAGCCATGATTCGATCCACGAGAGCACTTTTCCCCCAATTCCATGAGCTGCCACTTTCTTTAACAGTCTTTGGTGCGGAACTCTATCAAAAGTCTTACTAAAATCTAAGTAAATAATATCAAATTCTTTATCGTGATCAACAGCCTCAAAAGCTTTACTGAAGAAAGTTAATAAATTAGTTAGACAAGACCGGCCTCTCGTGAATCCATGCTGAGTATCATTAATCAAGCTATGCTTATCGAGATGGCTTCTTATAATCTCAGCTATAATTGACTCTAGTAATTTGCCTACAATTGAGGTCAGGCTTATTGGGCGGTAATTTGACGGTAACGACTTGTCCCCTGCTTTAAAAATAGGAATTACATTAGCCATCTTCCATATATCGGACACTACACCTGTTTGAAGAGATAAATTAAAAATATTAGTTAATGGTTCACAGAGTTCCATTTTGCATTCCTTAAAAACCCTTGAAAAAACCTCATCAGGACCCGGTGACTTATTTTGCTTCAGACGGTCTATCTGCTTCACAACCATTTCACTAGTGACTGTGATGTTACATAATTTATCTTCTTCTGGCCCACTATAAAAATTAATTACTGGAATACTGTTAGTGTCTTCCTGTGTAAAAACCGAGAGAAAATAATTATTTAAAATCGAGCACATTTCATTCTCTTTGTCAGTAAGATGCACCATGGTTATTTTTAAGGGGACCTATCTTATCTCTAACTTTTGTTCTATAGACCTGGAAAAAACTTTTTGGGGTAGTTTTCGAATCCCTAGCAACTTTAATTTAATAGTCCCTTTTAGCTTTTCTTATCCCCTTTTTAACGTCCCTCTTAATGTCAATATACTGATTCATAAGATGACCCTCACCTCTTTTGATACGCCTATAAATTCCTTTCTTATGGCCTAGTAGATATTTCAGCCTATTATTCATCCATTTTGGGTCATTTCTATTTGATCTAATTTCTTTATACGGGATAAACGTTCTTTGAGCAGCATGTATAGTGTTCAGAAAACTGTCATATTGCTAGCTCTCTTCGTTACCCCAGTCAACAGATGATAAGTGTTCTCTAAGCCCATCGTAATCTGCTAAGCGAAAATCTGGAACTGTTACTGAGTTGTCTTTACTATCATACTTCCATTCTATGCTAAAGGTAATTGATTTGTGATCGCTTGTGCCGAGTTCCTCATTAATTTCTGAATTATTAACAAGAGTTTCCTTGTTCGCCAGAACCAAATCAAGCAGGTTATTTCCCCTTGTAGGTTCTGTCACAAACTGCTTCAAAAAACAATCCTGAACTACTTCTAAGATGCCATTCGATTCTAAATTCCCAGTCAAGAAATTCCAATCAATGTGACTAAAGTTAAAGTCCCCTAGAATTACTACATTATCGTGTCTTATGGTCTTAACAGTTTCCTCCCACAGTAATTTCCCTTGGTCTCTATCTAAGTTTGGAGGACGGTATATCACTCCTAGAATAAATTTTTTATGCCCCTCTGAAAATTCTATCCAGACAGACTCTGTATGTGTTACCTCAGACTTAATACCCGTTTTTATGCAACAGTTCTGCATTATATTCACACCACACATTGCCCTCAGACATGACATCTCCACTGCCTCCAGCCTTCTCCTCGTTGCAACATTCATCACCCATGCTTCACACCCATACAAGAGTGTTGGTACAACTATACTTTCATACATTCCCCTCTTTGCTTCCACAGACAAAGTTCTTCGTTTCCACAGACTCCTAAGTGCACCACTCACCCTTTTCCCCTCATCGATTCTATGATTCACCTCCTCCTTCATAGACCCATCTGCTGACACGTCCACTCCTAAATATCTGAATACATTCACCTCCTCCATACTCTCTCCCTCCAATTTGATATCCAATCTTTCACTGCCTAATCTTTTTGTTATCCTCATAACCCTACTCTGTCCCATATTCACTTTTAATTTTCTTCTTTTACATACCCTACCAATTTCGTCCACCAACCTTTGCAACTTCTCTTCAGAATCTTCCAAAAGCACAGTGTCATCAGCAAAGAGCAGCTGTGACAACTCCCACTTTATGTTTGATTCTTCATCTTTTAACTCCACACCTCTTGCCAAGACCCTCGCCTTCACTTCTCTTACAACCCCATCTATAAATATATTGAACAACCACGGTGACATCACACATCCTTGTCTAAGGCCTACTTTTACTGGGAAACAATCTCCCTCTCTCCTACATACTCTAACCTGAGCCTCACTATCCTTGTAAAAACTCTTCACTGCTTTCACTAACCTACCTCCTATACCATACACCTGCAACATCTGCCACATTTCCCTCCTATCCATCCTGTCATACGCCTTTTCCAAATCCATAAATGCCACAAAAACCTCTTTACACTTATCTGTGTGTGTGTGTTTATGTGTGTGTGTGTATGAATTTGTATGTGTGTGTGTGTGTGTGTGTGTGTGAGAGAGAGAGACTCAGCAATCAACATTTGCACTAATAACTCACTACAGTTGTGACCGGGTGTGGAAGTGTGAATTGCTCATTACTCTAAAATTTGTTCATGATTGCAGCCATGTATAAACGTAAGTAACCATTCTTACAGTATTCATTACCTTTGTAACTTGTGAGTTCATTACCTTTGTAACTTGTGAGTTCATTACCTTTGTAACTTGTGAGTTCATTACCTTGTACCTAGTTCAGCCATCAAAACTTTGGAGCCCGGTCCCTGGACCCATTGTGTACCTCTGTAATCTGTAAATACCTTTGTAACTTGTCATGATTGTGACTAGACCTACCTGGAGTTCATTACCTTTGTAAATTGTGAGTTCATTACCTTTGTAAATTGTGAATTCATTACCTCTGTAACTTGCTCAGCTATCAAAACTTTGAGGCCCAGTCCCTGGACCAATTATGTACCTCTGTAATCTTTTGACTACCGCCCACAGGATGGGTATGGGGTGCATAATAAACATATTAAACTTAAACTTAACACTTATCTAAATACTGTTCACCCTATATGTGTCACTGTAAACACTTGGTCCACACACCCCCTACCTTTTCTAAAGCCTCCTTGTTCATCTGCTATCCTGCTCTCCGTCTTACTCTTAATTCTTTCAATAATAACTCTACCATACACTTTACCAGGTTTACTCAACAGATTATTCCCCTATAGTTTTTGCACTCTTTTTTATCCCCTTTGCCTTTATACAAAGGAACTATGCATGGTCTCTGCCAATCCCTAGGTACCTTACCCTCTTCCATACATTTATTAAATAATAACACCAACCACTCCAAAACTATATCCCCACCTGCTTTTAACATTTCTATCTTTATCCCATCAACCCCAGCTACCTTACCCCCTTTCATTCTACCCACTGCCTCACAAATTTCCCCCCCACTCACAACTGGCTCTTCCTCACTCCTACAAGATGTTATTCCTCCTTGCCCTATACACGAAATCACAGCTTCCCTATCTTCATCAACATTTAAGAATTCCTCAAAATATTCTCTCCATCTTCCTGATACCTCTAACTCTCCATTTAATAACTCTCCTCTCCTATTTTTAACTGTCAAATCCGTGTGTTCTCTAGGCTTCCTCAACTTATTAATCTCACTCCAAAACTTTCTTATTTTCAACAGAATTTGTTGATAACATCTCACCCACTTTCTCATTTGCTCTCTTTTTAGACTGCTTCTCCACTCTTTTAACCTCTCTTTTTTTTCTCAATGTACTCTTCCCTTCTTGCATCACTTCTAATTTGTAAAAAACTCGTGTATGCTAACTTTTTCTCCCTTACTACTCTCTTTACATTATCATTCCACCAATCGCTCTTCTTCACTCCCACACCCACTTTTCTGTAACCACAAACTTCTGCTGAACACTCTAACACCACATTCTTAAAACCTACCCCATACATCTTCGACCCCATTGCCTATACTCTCACTAAACCATTTAATCTCCAATAGTTGTTTATATCTTACCTCCTCTTTTAGTTTATACGCCTTCACCTCTCTCTTACTTGCCGCTTCTATATTTCTTGCATCCCATCTACCTTTTACCTTCAATAAAGCTTCAACTAGAAAGTGATCTGGTATATCTGTGGCCCCTCTATAAACATGTACATCCTGAAGTCTACTCAACAGTCTTTTATCTACCAATACATAAGAACATAAGAATGGAGTAACACTGCAGAAGGCCTATTGGCCCATACAAGGCAGGTCCTTATCAAAACGACCTCTACCCAAAGCAACCCAAGAATTAACACCAATCAAACCTAGCCCCTCCCACTCATATATTTGTCCAATCTCTTCTTAAAGCTACCCAAGATCCTAGCCTCTATCTCCCTACTTGGAAGATTGTTCCACGCATCCACAACTCTGTTAGGAAACCAGTATTTACCTACGTTCTTTCTAAATTTAAATTTATCTAACTTAAATCCATTATTTATGGTTTTTACCTGGTTTGACACCCTCAGTACTTTATTAATATCTCCTCTGTTTATGCCCATCATTCACTTATACACTTCAACGATATCTCCCCTCATTCTACGTCTCTCCAGAGAGTGGAGATTTAAGGTTTCAAGTCTGTCTTCATACGGGAGATTCCTTACACAGTAAATCATTTTAGTCATTCTTCTCTGTATGTTCTCTAATGAGTCTATATCCATCCTGTAGTAAGGACATCAAAATTGAGCAGCATAATCTAAATGAGGCCTCACTAGTGATGTATAGAGCTGTAAAATAGCTTTTGGACTTCTGTTACTTATACTTCTTGAGATAAATCCAAGTATTCTGTTAGCCTTGTTGTGCACACTTAGGCACTGCTGTCTTGGCTTCAGGTTTCTGCTCACCATGACTCCCAAGTCTTTCTCACATTCTGTATGATCAAGCTCTACTTCACCTAGATTATAGCTTCGAGGGTTATTTTCATTACCAAGGACTAGTACCTTACACATATCGACATTGAACCTCATCTGTCATTTTCAGACCAAGACATTAATTTGTCCAAATCCTCCTGGAGCTAATTGCTATTCTCCTCAGAACAAATCATATGGCCTATCTTTGTATCATCAGCAAATTTGCTCATTTCACTCGTAATCCCTTCATCAAGGTCATTAATGTAAATTATGAACAAGAGAGGGCTTAAAACTGATCCTTGTGGAACGCCACTAGTGACTAATCCCCATTCAGATTTGACCCCATTAATGGAAACTCTGCTTTCTATTGGTAAGCCATGCCTCTATCCATGCTAGATCTTTACCTCCTATACCATGAGCTGCCATTTTTCTTAAGAGTCTCTTGTGAGGTACTCTATCGAATACTTTACTAAAATCCAAATAAACAATATCATATTCTTTATCACTGTCAACTGCCTCAAATGTTCTATTGAAGAACGTCAGTAAATTTGTCAGGCAGGAACGACGTCTCGTGAACCCATGCTGAGATTCATTTATCAAGTTATGCTCTTCAAGGTGACTTCTAATAATGTCAGCTATAACTGATTCTAGTAACTTGCCCACTATGGATGTCAGGCTTATTGGACGGTAATTTGAAGGAATGGACTTATCCCCTGATTTGAATATAGGAACCACATTAGCCATCTTCCACAACTCTGGCACAACACCAGTAAGGATGGACGCAATAAACACACTCGTTAATGGCTGACTAAGTTCCATCTTGTATTCCTTAAGTACCCTGAAAAACAACAAGTCGGTCCCCGGAGACTTATTTTGCTTCAGTTTGTCTATCTGTTTGATAACCATGTCCCTCGTGACAGTAATATTAGTCAATTTGAATTCGTCAGGAATTAAATAATTGTTGATTTCTAGGATCTCATTTATGTCTTCCTGTGTAAAAACTGACAAAAAAATAGTCATTAAATATGGAACACATTCCGAGTTCGTTATCCGTCAGCTGTCCATTCCCAATTTTCAGAGGTCCTACTTTTTCCTTAACCTTCGTCCTATACACTTGAAAGAGCCCCTGAGGATTGGTCTTTGATTCATTAGCAACTCTAATTTCATAGTTACGTTTAGCTTTTCTAATCCCCTTTTTCACTTCTCTTTTAAGCTGAACATATTGGTCAGTAAGGTTAACCTCTCCTCTTCTGATGCGCCTATAAATTCCCCTTTTCCGCCCTAATAGATGTTTCAGCCTTCTATTAACCCATTTGGGATCGTTATTATTAGACCTAATTTCTCTCTGGGGAATGTATATACTCTGAGCACGGTGTACATTATTAAGCAAAAAAAATCATAAATGGAGATCCTTTCGTAATCATAAGTATGATCATCGTCAATAAAATCATTAGCTAGATAGCCCCAGTCGAGATTAGACAGGTGTTCCCTTAAGTCCATTGTAATCGGCAGAACGAAAATCAGGGATTTTTACCGTGTTATCATTATTCTTGTATTCCTAGTTAATGCTAAAAGTGATGGATTTGTGATCATTGCGCCAAGCTCTTCAGTGATCTTCAGATTATTTACGAGTGTTTCCTTATTTGACAAGACTAGGTCGAGCAAATTATTACTCCTGGTAGGCTCTGTTACACACTGCTTCAGAAAACAGTCCTGAACTGTTTCCATAAAGTCACTGGACTCTAGATTACCGGTCAAAGAATTCCAGTCAATTTGACTAAAGTTAAAATCCCCTACTGTCACTACGTTATTGTGTCTACAAGCCCTAACAATTTCGTCCCAAAGAAGTCTCTCTCTATCGTGATCCAAACCTGGAGGTCGGTGTATTACACCTAGAATTAGTTTTTCTTGACCTTCTACAAACTCTACCCAAACAGATTCTGTTACTGCTCCATCTATTTTTATACCTGTTTTTATGCAACAATTAATATTTTCTTGAACATATAATGCAGCTCCTCCCCCTTTCCCATTACATCTATCCACATCGAACAACTTAAACCCTTGAATATTACACTCAGCACTCATATCCCGACTCTTTTAATCATACCACGTTTCAGTTAATGCAATGACATCAAAGTTCCCAGCACATGCTACCAAACGTAGTTCATTAATTTTATTTCTTGCACTTCGACTGTTAGCATAAAATACCATCAAATGTTTTTTCTTCTGCACATTTTTCCTATTCACCTTTGATTTTATACAATTTCTGAAATTATCATTACCCAGAGTTACTCCATGACAGTTACTATTAAGATTCTTAATATCAGATCATAAGTCAATATATCCATACTCATTATTTATCATTTCTAAACCCATACGTCTAATTAATTCCAGTTTAAAGTCCTAACAACCCCCTCAACTGAGCTAGCAAGAAAACCCACACCTGACCTAGATAAGTGAACCCCATCCCTGGCATACATGTAATTTCGGCCATAGAAGTTGTCCCAGTTGTCAATGAATGGTACTGCATTATCCTTACAGTGTTTATCCAGCCAACAATTAATACCAATTGATACACAAATAACCGGCACATAGAAGAGAGGAGCTTACGACGACGTTTCGGTCCGACTTGGACCATTTACAAAGTCACACTAACGAAAAGTAGAGCAGGACGGGTATATATAGGCAGGAAGAGGTAGTGGTAGTAGTAGTGGTAGTAGTAGTAGTAGTAGTAGTAGTAGTAGTAGTAGTAGTAGTAGTAGTAGTAGTAGTAGTAGTAGTAGTAGTAGTAGTAGTAGTAGTGGCGGAGATGGAAGGAAGTATTAATGTGGAAGTAAGGAGGAGGAGCCTGTCAAATACAAAGAAAGGAGAGCACTGCAAGGGAGCTAGGTGCCCACAAGGGAGCTAGGTGCCCACAAGGGAGCTAGGTGCCCACAAGGGAGCTAGGTGCCCACAGAGGGAGAGCAAGAACACAGAGATGGGGGGAGGGGAAATAATGAAATAAATAATGAAGGAATAGAAACACAAGACAGAAGAAAGAAAGACAACTCAAAGGAGAAAAAAGTAAAGAAGAAAGAGGAAGAGGAAGAAGAAGAAAAATGAGGAATCAGGTTAAGTCACGAGTGTTGTGAAGTTTGGAACATTTTACAATGTAGTGGGAGAGGAAGACATCTACGGAGACGAAGCCACGACTAAGATTCATACAAGGAAAGTTGTGTATTAGGGAGGATTCAACCAGACAGCAACTGTTAAAGTTGGAAGTAGGGAAGATAATTTTAGCAGAAGACCAGTCAATAGGATGGTTGTGATCTCTGACGTGACAGAAAAGAGCATTGTTAGTGTCGGCAAGCCTAACACTATTTTTGTGCTCCCTAAGTCTGTCAGAAAGAGATCGACCAGTTTCTCCAAAGCATTGAAGAGGACAGGAGGAGCAATAAATAGAATAGACACCAGGAACACCTGTAGAGGGAGGAGAGGTATGAACGAGATTAGTGCGAAGAGTGTTAGTCTGGCGGAGAGTAAGTTTGATGTCCCTTAGACATCAAGCTTACTTTCACAACACTCCTGACTTAACCTGATTCCTTATTTTTTCTTCTTCTCCCTCTTCCCCTTTCCTCTTTCCTTTTTTCTCTTCTGGGGTGTCTTTCTTTCTTCTGTCTTGTGTTTCTGTTCCTTCATTATTTATTTCATTATTTCCCCTCCCCCCACCTCTGTGTTCTTGCTCTCCCTCTGTGGGCACCTAGCTCCCTTGTGGGCACCTAGCTCCCTTGTGGGCACCTAGCTCCCTTGAAGTGCTTTGTTTTTGACTGGCTCCTCCTCCTTACTTCCCCATTACTACTTCCTTCCATCTCCGCCACTACTACTACCACTACTACTACTACTACCACTACTACTACTACTACTACTACTACTACTACTACTACTACTACTACTACTACTACTACTACTACTACTACTACTACTACCACTACCTCTTCCTGCCTATATATACCCGTCCTGCTCTACTTCTCGTTAGTGTGACTTTGTAATGGTCCAAGTCAGACCGAAACGTCGTCGTAAGCTCCTCTCTTCTATGTGCGGGTTATTTGTGTATCGTTCCAGTCATGGTATTGTGCCTTTTTTTGTTATTTAATACCAATTGCTCTGTACAACCATTCATTTCCAACACCCCTTCTTGGCAAAATGCCACATATAACAGGGCACCCCCCTTTTTCCTAATTATGTCTATTGCTGTCCTGAACCTACTAATCAAATCCTCACTTCTATGCTTGTCTTCATCATTGCCTCCAGCACTGAGGCAGATAATAGGATTGATCCAATTAGCGTTCATGATGTTGTCAAGCCGGCTAACAATATCCTCCATCCCAACCCCAGGAAAGCAAACCCTCTGTCTCCTACTCCTGTCTTTCAAGCAGAACGCCCTATCCATGTACCTAACCTGGCTATCCCCAACAATAACAATATTCTTACCTTCCATGGCGTCATTCCTAATGACGTTCCCAGTAGTCGACTCACATTCCTTGGGTAGCACAGAGAATGCATTAGATATTTCCACAACAGTTTCCACAGCAGTCTCTTTCTTCTTCATCGTTTCTACCTTTCCATTCGTCTTCTTGATCGTCAACTTTGTTCCATGCTGTCCAGCCACTGACCACGTTCCCTTCTTGACCTGAGGACTCAAAACAAGAGGACTACTACGAATCCTTTTGTTTTCCCCAGTCAATCGCCGTATCTCCATCTTCGCTACCTTCAATTCTTCCTTAAGCTGCTGGTAAAGTTTCTCGATGGAGGGCATCTTGGTTCAGTCCAAGGAGAGTACACTAACGTCCTCACTGGAGTACACTAACGTAGTCCAACAAACTACTATCATTATGCCCTACATCATACCTTGTATACTTATTTATCCTCTTTTTTTTTAATAAGCATTACCTATAACTAAACCCCTTTCTATACACAGTTCAATCAAAGGGCTCCCATTATCATTTATACCTGGCACCCCAAACTTGCCTACCACACCCTCTCTACATGTTTCTCCAACTTCAGCATTTAGGTCCCCTACCACAATTACTCTCTCACTTGGTTCAAAGGTTCCTATACATTCACTTAACATCTCCAAAAATCTCTCTCTCTCCCCTACATTCCTCTCTTCTCCAGGTGCATACACACTTATTATGACCCACTTTTCGCGTCCAACCTTTACTTTAATCCACATAATCTTTTAATTTACACATTCATATTCTTTTTTCTCCTTCCATAACTGATCCTTCAACATTATTGCTACCCCTTCCTTAGCTCTAACTCTCTCAGATACTCCAGATTTATTCCCATTTATTTCTCCCTACTGAAACTCGCCTGCCTCCTTCAGCTTTGTTTCGCTTAGGGCCAGGACATCCAACTTCTTTTCATTCATAACATCAGCAATCATCTCTTTCTTATCATCTGCACTACATCCACGCACATTCAAGCATTCTAGTTTTATGAAGTTTTTCCTCTTCTCATTTATAGTAAGTGTGTACAGGAGAAGCTGTTACTAGCCCATTGCTCCTGGCAAGCACAATATTCTTACCTTCCTTGTTGCTCTTCATTGTGACGTTCCCAGTAGTCGACTCACATTCATCTGGTAGCATAGAGAAAGGGTTCGAAGTTTCCACAGCAGTCTCTTGCTTCTTCATCGTTTCTACCTTTCTGTTCGTCCTCTTGATCTTCAGTTTTGTTCAGTGCTGTCCGGTAACTTGCAGGTTCCTTTCTTGACTTGACGACTCACAACAGGAGGATTACTAAGAATTCTCTTGTTTTTCTTAATCAATGGTTGTATCTCGAGCTTAGCCACCCTCAATTCCTCCTTACACTGCTTGAATAACTGCTCATTAGAAGACATCTTGGTTCAGTTTCACAGAGAGCACACTAGCCACGTCTCACTGAGCAAGGCACACGTCACCACTGGAACAAGGTACACGTCACCACTGGAGCAAGGTACACGTCACCACTGTAGTTGATTAAATGATTGTGGAAATTTCGGTGTTGAACGCAGGCATTACTTAAATCGTCCGATCTCCTTTCGTACTGGTGTTCTAAAATACGTGTTTGGAGGTCACTGGATGTTTCGTCCAAGTAGAATTGACTGCAAGCATTACAAAGGATTACGTATACTCCTGCAGAGGATTGAATCTTGTATTGTCTATTGCTGGTGATGTCCTTGATGGTGGTGAAAGTGGAGGTAGACACTTGGAATGAGAAACTAGAAAAAATGTTGGAAACGTATTTGGAAACGGAGTTGATTGGAATGACTATGTTTTTCTTCACGGCAGTGTCTTCTCTGGGTGTGTTAAAGATGTTATATACCCGGCGTCTGCAGTCTCTAGTGACGAGAATAGTGAAGTTTAGAAAATACCTGTTTGATGAGACAACATTCTTCCTGAAGGAACACGTTACTGCAGATTCGAAGTGTATTTATAAGCTTTTCCCTTCGTGCACTCTGAATCTGCAGCGATGAGTATTTAACAACTAAACCACAACACCATATGTGACTCAATTCACAACTAATATAATGTTCTGTGGCTAGATTTCACAGTTAATTCATAAAATAGAGGCAGGAACAAATCAAAACTACCTCACATTATCAATGAATAAGCAATTCAAAACCCCAACAGAGTAACTGGAACAAAGTACAACTAACCCACATGACCATGGTTGGAGCACCTCACAACTAACCCACATGACCATGGTTGGAGCACCTCACAACTAACCCACATGACCATGGTTGGAGCACCTCACAACTAACCCACATGACCATGGCTGGAGCACCTCACAACTAACCCACATGACCATGGCTGGAGCACCTCACAACTAACCCACATGACCATGGCTGGAGCACCTCACAACTAACCCACATAACCATGGTTGGAGCACCTCACAACTAACCCACATAACCATGGCTGGAGCACCTCACAACTAACCCACATGACTATGGCTGGAGCACCTCACAACTAACCCACATAACCATGGTTGGAGCACCTCACAACTAACCCACATGACTATGGCTGGAGCACCTCACAACTAACCCACATAACCATGGTTGGAGCACCTCACAACTAACCCACATAACCATGGTTGGAGCACCTCACAACTAACCCACATGACTATGGCTGGAGCACCTCACAACTAACCCACATGACCATGGCTGGAACACCTCACAACTAACCCACATAACCATGGTTGGAGCACCTCACAACTAACCCACATGACCATGGCTGGAGCACCTCACAACTAACCCACATAACCTTGGCTGGAGCACCTCACAACTAACCCACATGACCATGGTTGGAGCACCTCACAACTAACCCACATGACCATGGTTGGAGCACCTCACAACTAACCCACATGACCATGGCTGGAGCACCTCACAACTAACCCACATGACCATGGTTGGAGCACCTCACAACTAACCCACATGACAATGGCTGGAGCACCTCACAACTAACCCACATTACCGTGGCTGGAGCACCTCACAACTAACCCACATTACCGTGGTTGGAGCACCTCACAACTAACCCACATGACAATGGCTGGAGCACCTCACAACTAACCCACATTACCGTGGCTGGAGCACCTCACAACTAACCCACATGACAATGCCTGGAGCACCTCACAACTAATCCACATTACCATGGATGGAGCACCTCACAACTAACCCACATGACAATGGCTGGAGCACCTCACAACTAACCCACATGACAATGCCTGGAGCACCTCACAACTAATCCACATGACAATGGCTGGAGCACCTCACAACTAACCCACATGACAATGGCTGGAGCACCTCACAACTAACCCACATGACAATGCCTGGAGCACCTCACAACTAATCCACATTACCATGGATGGAGCACCTCACAACTAACCCACATGACAATGGCTGGAGCACCTCACAACTAACCCACATTACCGTGGTTGGAGCACCTCACAACTAACCCACATGACCATGGCAGGAGCACCTCACAACTAACCCACATTACCGTGGCTGGAGCACCTCACAACTAACCCACATTACCGTGGCTGGAGCACCTCACAACTAAACCACATGACAATGACTGGAGCACCTCACAACTAACCCACATTGTTATGGATGGAACTCCTCACAACTAACCCACATTGCTATGGATGGAACACCTCACAACTAACCCACATTGCTATGGATGGAACACCTCACAACTAACCCACATTGCTATGGATGGAACACCTCACAACTAACCCACATTGCTATGGATGGAACACCTCACAACTAACCCACATTGCTATGGATGGAACACCTCACAACTAACCCACATTGCTATGGATGGAACACCTCACAACTAACCCACATTGCTATGGATGGAACACCTCACAAATAACCCACATTGCTATGGATGGAACACCTCACAACTAACCCACATGACCATGGCTGGATTACCTCACAACTAACCCACATGACCAAGAAATAAGTCAACTGGTAGAAAGATTCCAATTAATTACAAGATTTACACGAAATTTACGGCTTATCTTTTGTCCTTCATATCTGCCTTCATTTACGTTAATTACCAATCATGTGTTTCAAAGAGTTTAACCAATTAATGATCGTACCATGGCTGGATTACCTCGCAACTAACCCATATGACCATGGCTGGATTACCTCACAACTAACCCACATGATCATGGCTGGATTACCTCGCAGCTAACCCACATTACCATGGCTGGAGCCCCTCACAACTAACCCGCATGACAATGGCTGGAGCACATCACAACTAATCCACATGACCATGGCTGGATTATCTCAGAACTAACCCACATGACCATGGCTGGAGCAACTCTCAACTAACCTGAATGACCATGGCTGGAGCAACTCACAACTAACCCACATGACCATGGCTGGAGCACCTCACAACTAACACACATGACCATGGTTGGAGCACCTCACAACTAACCCACATGGCCATTGTTGGAGCACCTCACAACTAACCCACATGACCATGGCTTCACAACTAACCCACATGGAGCATCTCACAACTAACCCACATGACCATTGCTAGAGCACCTCACAACTAACCCACATGACCATGGCTGGAGCACCTCACAACTAACCCACATGACCATGGCTGGATTATCTCAAAACTAACTCATATGGCCATGCCTGGATTACCTCACAACCCACATGACAATGGCCGGAGCACCTCACAACTAACCCACATTTCCGTGGCTGGAGCACCTCACAACTAACCCACATGATCATGGCTGGATTACCTCACAACTAACGCACATGACAACGGCTGGAGCACCTCACAACTAACCCACATTACAGTGGCTGGAGCACCTCACAACTAACCCACATGACCATGGCTGGAGCACCTCACAACTAACCCACATGACCATGGCTGGAGCACCTCACAACTAACCCACATGACCATGGCTGGAGCACCTCACAACTAACCCACATGACCATGGCTGGAGCACCTCACAACTAACCCACATGACCATGGCTGGAGCACCTCACAACTAACCCACATAACCATGGCTGGAGCACCTCACAACTAACCCACATGACCATGGCTGGAGCACCTCACAACTAACCCACATGACCATGGCTGGAGCACCTCACAACTAACCCACATGACCATGGCTGGAGCACCTCACAACTAACCCACATGACCATGGCTGGAGCACCTCACAACTAACCCACATGACCATGGCTGGATTATCTCAAAACTAACTCATATGGCCATGCCTGGATTACCTCACAACCCACATGACAATAGCCGGAGCACCTCACAACTAACCCACATTACCGTGGCTGGAGCACCTCACAACTAACCCACATGACCATGGCTGGATTATCTCAAAACTAACTCACATGGCCATGCCTGGATTACCTCACAACTAACCCACATGACAATGGCTGGAGCACCTCACAACTAACCCACATTACCATGGCTGGAGCACCTCACAACTAACCCACATGACCATGGCTGGATTACCTCACAACTAACCCACATGACAACGGCTGGAGCACCTCACAACTAACCCACATTACAGTGGCTGGAGCACCTCACAACTAACCCACATGACCATGGCTGGAGCACCTCACAACTAACCCACATGACCATGGCTGGAGCACCTCACGACTAACCCACATGACCATGGCTGGAGCACCTCACAACTAACCCACATGACCATGGCTGGAGCACCTCACAACTAACCCACAGAATCGCTACAGTAACTATTCACATCTAACCACAATTCTATTGCTGTAACAATTCACAACTAACCCGTAATGTAAACAGATTCTATATAGTCCTGAGGAAAGTCCTGATATATTATGTATAGCACTGACAGAGTCTGCATACCCCTAATCGGCTTTATATTTTCCTGATAAAAGTTTCTTTACCTCGATGTTTCTTTCAACGAAGCTTCTCCTATTTTTGAAAATTTTCGAGAGAGAAATAACTCTTCTGAGATTATGTTCTATTTAGTAAAAGATTATGTTTTTAAATAGCAATCACGTGACCAAGCAATAGTAAATATTGACAAATATTGATGGTAGTATCTGGGGATTTTCAAGACAGTTTGCGTATATTTATGCTAAGTTTGAGCTAATTCTGTTACTGAAGTGAACATGGGGAGAAACGCTGAGCTGGAAGGAAGGAAAAACTAACTTCAAAAGGGACGACTATGTAAGCATAATGCAGTTGCTACGGGAGGTAAATGGATAGAGAGTGAATGAAATGATGGCGAAATTCTTACCCGGAAGAACAGGCATGAACAGAGTGAGCAAATGGTCTCTTAAGGGGTGTAGAAATTCAAAGCTGAAACCGCCATAGGTAGAGGAAGCAAGTAGAAGAGACAGAAGTGAAAACACGTGCGTTAGAAGGGAACTTTTTTTTTTTCTTTCTTACACAGGGTTTGACAAGGTTAAGGATCCCTAGCTTTATTGACAGCTATTTACAGGTTAAGGATTCCTAACTTTATTGGCAAGCTAAAATCTGTTACCTACATCAGCTCATTTGAAAGCATTTTTATTGTTATGAGATATACAAGTAGGGAACAGGATGAAGTTGGAGCCATCTGTGGGCCAGCATTTTCATTTGATCAACTGACTTTATCTCGTTGACATCATTATGCTGTACGAATGTGTTCCATACTCGAGTCATCCTGGGTATGTATGATCTCAGATGGAGTGATGTTCTGGAGAAAGGTACAGCCAGAGTGAAGTTGCTGCTTTCTGCCCGTCTTGTGGCATAAAAGCTTGTTTCACGCTGTCCTCGAAGTGGATCCAAGTGTGGTACTTTGACAATATTGGCCTTGTACATAACAGTAAGGCCACCCACATCCCTCCTGTGTTGAAGGCTCTGCTGAAATAACAGATCTATCCAGGATGGGTCCAGGCGAGAGATGAGACGTCTTGCTCTGTTCTCTACTCTGTCAAGCAGTCGCAGATGAGAGGGGGGGGGCAGGCAAACCAAGAAAGTGGAGCATACTCAAGGTGCGAGCGTACTTGTGCCTTGTACAGAATCTTGCAACCCCTACTGTCAAGTAGATGCGAGATACGGCGAAGTGCTGTAAGCTTCCTGGCTGCCTTGTTTGCAAGATTTACAACATGGTTCTTCATGGTTAGTTTGGATTCAAATTTCACCCCAAAGATATCAACTTCTTCTCGAGGTGCCAACACCCTCCCATTCATCCTTACTACTGCACCAGCATTATCATCATGGTGCCTAGAGACGATCATCATTTGCGTTTTCCCAGGTGCAAACGTTACTTGCCATCTATTTCCCCAAGCTGATATAGCTCTCAGCTGGTGATTGATATAGCTTAGAGCAGCTGGCATTTCTTCTCTTGGATAAGTGAATGTCAGTGTGCAGTTGTCTGCATATGCATGTGATTCTGGGATGAGATGAAGAAGGTTGTTGAAGTAGACATTTCATAACAATGGTCCCAGCACGCTTCCTTGTGGAACACTTGCCCCAATAGGATGTCTTGCTGATTCCGTTCCATTGAGAACTACACTTAGAGATCTACCCTGAAGGTAATCACTGAGGAGACATAGCGTAGAGCCTGCAATTCCCAGTGCTTGAAGTTTTGCTAAGAGGCCCTGGTGCCACACCCGGTCGAAAGCGCCAGCAATGTCCAGTGCTACCACACAGCTGACTTTGGATTCATCCAGTGACTGGTGCCACTTAGTGGAGAGGTTTAACAACAAATCAGCAGCAGAGTAACCTTTTCTGAAGCCATATTGACGATCACAAAGTAGTGAGTGATAGTCAAAAAACTCTGTCATTTGTCTTGAGATTATTGTCTCAAAGATCTTACCAGTGATAGACAGGAGTGACACTGGTCTGTAGTTGCTGATTTCTGCTCTGCTCTTCTTTTTGTGAACAGGGACTACATTTGCCTCTTTCCATAGAGAGGGCCATTTACACTGTACTAGGCAGTGCTGAAAGATGCGAGTTAGAGGTGCTACTAGCTGGTCTGCACATCTTCTCAGCAATCTTGGGCTCAACTTGTCTGGGCCCACAGCCTTTTCTTGGTCCAGCAATTCAAGAAGGAAATGCACCTCCTCCTGCCTTATTGTCACCACTGACAGTTTTGACACAGTTCTTGCAGCTAGCCAAGGAGGGCCCCTCGCTGGATCAGGAACTTGCATTTTGGTAGCAAAATGTTCAGCAAAGGGGTCCGCCTTCTCTTGACTACTAGTAGAGGTGGTCCCATCCTGTCGATTTAGAGGTGGAATGAGTTCATCAGGCAGATAACCTTGTCTGTCCTTGACCAGGGACCACCAGGTTTTGGAGCCTACCATACCTGATGCTAGCTTTCTTTTAGTGTCCACCTCCCATTTAGCAATGGCCCACTTTTGAACGTCACCCATATGTCTACAGGCTTGCCTGTGCAAGTTCCTGTTATAGGTGGTAGGATGTCTCGTATACCTTCGCCTTCCTTTGTATTTAGCAGTAGCAGCCTCTCTACAACGAATGCCAAGCCAAGGCTGAACCATAGGCTTCGCCACATATTGCCGGTGAGGAATCTGTTCTTGTTGTAGATTAAGGATGTGTCCAGTGAAGGCTTTCACTTGGTTGTCAACATCCCCTTGGAGAAGAGCATTCCAATCGGTGGTGGCGAGCTCAGAGCAAAGGGCTGGCCAATTACCTCTTTCCCATAGCCAGGTTGTGCATGTGGACTCCTCACCTCGTTCTGTTGGGATCTTAAGTGTCGTGAAAACAGCCTTGTGGTCAGACGATCCAACATAGCCGAGGGGTTGACAAGTGACTATGCCTTCTGCCAGATCACTCACTACAGGGTCAAGGGAGGAGCCAGAGATGTGAGTAGGGAAATCAACAAAGTTTCTCATGTCAAACACTGCAAGAAGGTCATCAAAGTCCCTCTGTATAAGGTGCTGGTTGAGGTCACCAACAATTATGATATGTTGACAGTTGTGTTGTAGCAGAAGGGAGTCAATATTTTCCATTAGGAAGTTGATGGGATCTGCATGTTGCCACTGAGGTCTGTACATTGCATATGCTAGTACAGAGGTGCGAGTGTTTATGCTGAGCTTGAAGAACAACATTTCAAGATGAGTAGGGATGGCAACATCAATGTGCTGGGCATGTACACTTTTAGAGAAGCACACAGCAACACCACCTCCTTGCCCTTGCCTGTCTCTTCTCATCCATGAGGTGTAGCCAGCAATTCTTGCAAAATTTTCTGGAGTCCTGTCATCCAAAAATGTTTCAACAACAGCTATCATGTCGGGACGTCGAGTGTTCACAAAACTGTGTGTGAGCTCTCCAACATTAGTAATGAAACCTCTAATGTTGGCCGACAGGATGCTGATAGTCTGGCTCCTCATGATGATGTGGTCAGCTTGAGGTGGTGGGTGTGTAGGGCATGTAAGGTGCCTGCCCTTGAACTGCCTTGAACTGCTATTTAAGAATGACTTAATATCGAAAGCCAGATCAGAGACAGAGTTGTTACACAGTCACGGAAGAAGAAGGAAGTTCAGTAAAAATTACCTGAAACTCTTTGAGGACCTGAATTAAAGCTTTCAGGGAGCATTCTCAAAGGAAAGAGGAGCATTACAAGAAAGTGCACAGACGAGTACTGGAGACAATATAGTCAACCAGCGACGAGGTGAAGAAAACAAGACTGAGTAAGACACCTCAAAGGTAACATGACCAAACAACATCTCTTTTCGAGTCATGAACAGGGAGCGGAGCTGTGTGAAGCACTGTCTACAATCCAGAAGGAGAACACTGAAAGAGAACAGCTTCCGGAGGTGTGGAAAACAGTGAAGAGATTTTCGATGTTTAAAAAAAGAGGAGAAACAGGTAGCATTAAACCACAGACCAGTGTCTGTGACAATCATTGTATGTCGACCACAACAGAGAGAGGTGGAGCACCTGGAGAGGAACGGGTTAATAATCAACAACTAACATGACTTTTGAGATGGTAAATCTTCTCTCAAAAAATCTGCTCGAGTTCTATGACATGGTAACGAGGGCTTGAGAGGAGAGGGTGGGTGTATTCAATATTTTGGACTGTAAGAAGGTATTGATGTGGATCAAGGAAACAGAGAATTGGTGGTCGAAAGAAGTCAGAGTATGCAAGTGTGACACGTGGGGATCCAAAAGGGTTAGTTCACGGATCTGTACTATGTCTTGTACATGTTTACAATATAACAGAAGACGAGTCAGAGGAGCCGCTGTTCGCAGACGACGTAAAGCTAATGAGAACACAAAACAAAAACAGACCACAAAAGATTACAACTAGATCAGGACAAACTGCAGGATGCTTCAGACAAGTGGCTATTAAAATTATACTTCGGTAAATGAAAATTATGAAAATTAGAGAAGGACAGAGACGAGCCGAAACAGAATAGAGGAACGAAGACCAGAGTCTTCAAACCACCATGAAAAAAAGGACATTTGGGCAAAAATAATTCTCAGCATATCACCTGAGGATCATATCCCCGTAAAAATCGCAGCATAAACGAGACTGGCAAATTATGTCGAATCTATCACAAACCTTAACATATCATTCACGACTTTCAAACCATCTGTCAGGCCGATCTGAGAATATGTAGCACTAGTATGGAGGCCACGTCTGATAAGAAGGAAGAAACTAAGAGCGCTGTATCTGATAAGTTTAGAGGCAGATCAACCAGGGGTGATATGATTACGACGTTCAAAATATTAAAATGGAACTAACATGGTGGACAGAGCAAATGTGTTGGACGGAATGGTCATAAGTATGTAAGGACAGAGCAGGAGCTTGAAAACACAAATCAGTCAAAATGAAGTCAGCAAAAACTGCACTAGCATTAGACTGGTTAGGAAGACAGTGACTGTGGAAAATACTGTATATTTTCCGGAAATACGGTAATTTATAGGTAAATAGATGGCCTATATTGTATTTAATAAAAATTATGTTATCGAAAATGGGAAGCCTGCGCCTGCGCAGAAGAGACTCGCCATGTTTGAACGAGACAACACAAGCGTTAGTTAATAATGGGAAGAGTTTTTCGTGCTCTAGAGGTAAAATTGGGCTGACACCTCTCAAATAGGAGGCGAAATTGTTGGATGTGCATTCCTGCATAACTTGAGATATCAGGCGACTGGACAAGACAGCTCCAGGAACCTCAGATAAGTCTTATGTTATAACTCTGGCCAGTGTTATTTTCATAGATAGACAGTGAGGTTTTCTGAGTATGATACACCTTGATCTCCAGTTAAATTGGTGAGTGATTTTAAGATATTCTCCTTCTGTTATGTATATGTGTATATATATAATCCTTTATTAATTTAATATACAGTCCACAAATTTATATATTTACCAGAATTCCTGGTGATACATATTTCATTTGTAATTAATAGGTCTAGAGCAACTTGTGCATATGACAGTTGTAGGTATCGAAGGGGGACATTTTTGCGACCTAGGTGTCCCAAATTCCTACTTGTCTATGTAACTCTGATAAATAATAATTATCTTTGGTATCATTTACTGTTATGTACATAGTGAGTTACATTCAGATAAATGTAATTTTCCACAGTGACAGTGACAGTTACAGTGACAGTGATAGTGACAGAATAAGAATGAATATATATAATGAAAAGAACAGGTATGACAGGAGTCACAAAGACAAGTGAGAGAGGAAATCCAATAGCAGTTTCTAGATAGGTATTGCTAGGAGCTGAGATTCGACCAACGCAGCCACAAAAAACTATACGAAAAGTATAGTATCATGCCAGGTCTCCCACTCCCCCATACCTGAAGAGGGTATCAGGGGTCAACGCCCCAGCGGCTCGGTCTGAGACCAGGCCTGGTGGATCAAGGTTTGATCAACCAGGCTGTTAATGCTGGCCACACGCAAACTAACTCTAGGCGCCTGTCCAGTGCCTTCTTGAAGACTGCCAGGGGTGTATTGGCAATCCCCCTGATGTATGCTGGGAGGCAGTTGAACAGTCTTGGATCCCTGACACTTATTGTGTTGTCTCTCAGTGTACTCGTGGCGCCCCTCCTTTTCATTGGGGGAATGTTGCATCTCGTGCCCAGTCTTTTGCTTTCAAAGGGAGTGATTTTCTTGTGGAAGTTTGGTACTAATACCTCTAGGATTTGTTCCAGGTCTGGAATTTCACCAGTTTTGAAGGGGGAAGTTAGTGTATTCCAGCCTAGAGAGAACAAGCAATTTGAAGAGGGTCATCACTGGCTTAGCGTCCCTAGTTTTGAAGGTTCTCATTGTCCATCCTATCATTTTCCTTGCAGATGTGGTAGATACGTTGTTTTGGTCTTTGAAGGCGAGATCCACTGACATTATCTCTCCCAGGTCCTTCACATTACTTTCTCTCTCTATTGTATGGTTAGAATTTGGTGTATACCCTGATACAGTTTTAACTTCCTCAAGTTTTCCGTATCTGAGTAGTTGAAATCCCCCCTCTCCCCACCCCTTGAACACAGTATTGGAAAGCAAACTGAAGTTATGGTTTACCAATGGAGACGGAATAACAAATAAATGTGAGGAGTAGCACAAACGAATCATGGCGGCATCCCCAGACATCATAGTGCTCACAGAAACAAAGCTCACAAAGATAATAACAGTACGATCCGGATAGCAGACCTCGAAGAAAAGGTAAAGCGAACAGGGGAAGGAGAGTTTGCAGTGTTCATCGAAACCATTGAAGATCCAAGGAAATGGAAGGAATGGTCAGAGGGAAGCAAGGGACTACATAGTAGGAACACTTCAGACTGGGGGTCCCAAGGTGGTGACGGCAATGATGTACAACCCACCACACAATAGCAGGAGGCCAAGACAACAGTATGATGAGAACAATAGAGAAATGGTTGACACTAGCTGGGGTGCCCAGAAGGGCACATATGGGTAAGTTACTAATTGTGGGTGATTTCAATCACCCACACAGGAGGCACATGGGAACCAGAAATGTGGAGGGTTAAGATGATGGAGGTGGAAGTGGAAAACCTCATGCATCAATTTGTTAGGGACACTACCAGAGAGAGAGGATGAAGTAGCACAGAAGGGAACATCAAGAGGGAATATACCAACAAGTGTTGGATTACAGGAGGAGAGCGGTGGAGCACCTGGAACAGAACAAGATTATAAATGACAACCAGCACGGACTCACGGAAGGCAAATCCTGCGTCACAAACCTTCTGGAGTTTTATGACAAGGTAAGAGAAGTAAGACACAAGAGAGACTGGTGGGTTGATTGCATTTTCCTGGACTGCAGGAAGGCCTTTGACACAGTTCCCCACAAGAGATTAGTGCAGAAGCTGGAGGATCAGGAGCATATAACAGGGAGGGCACTGCAATGGATCAGGGAATACCTGACACGGAGGCAACAACGAGTCATGGTACGTGAAGAGGTATCACAGTAGGCACCTGTGACGAGAGGGGTCCCACAGGGGTCAGTTCGAGGACCAGTGCTATTTTCGATATATGCGAACGACATGATGGAAGGAATAGACTCTGAAGTGTCCCTATTCGCATATGAT
>NC_091326.1:24836091-24841091 GCF_038502225.1 Cherax quadricarinatus
GACGGACCTGTGACGTGTTCACCGGTGACGGACCTGTGACGTGTTCACCGGTGACGGACCTGTGACGTGTTCACCGGTGACGGACCTGTGACGTGTTCACCGGTGACGGACCTGTGACGTGTTCACCGGTGACGGACCTGTGACGTGTTCACCGGTGACGGACCTGTGACGTGTTCACCGGTGACGGACCTGTGACGTGTTCACCGGTGACGGACCTGTGACGTGTTCACCGGTGACGGACCTGTGACGTGTTCACCGGTGACGGACCTGTGACGTGTTCACCGGTGACGGACGTGTTCCTGTGACGTGTTCACCGGTGACGGACCTGTGACGTGCTCACCGGTGACGGACCTGTGACGTGTTCACCGGTGACGGACCTGTGACGTGTTCACCGGTAACGGACCTGTGACGTGTTCACCGGTGACGGACCTGTGACGTGTTCACCGGTGACGGACCTGTGACGCGTTCACCGGTGACGGACCTGTGACGTGTTCACCGGTGATGGTCCTGTGACGTGTTCACCGGTGACGGACCTGTGACGTGTTCACCGGTGACGGACCTGTGACGTGTTCACCGGTGACGGACCTGTGACGTGTTCACCGGTGACGGACCAGTGACGTGTTCACCGGTGACGGTCCTGTGACGTGTTCACCGGTGACGGTCCTGTGACGTGTTCACCGGTGACGGACCTGTGACGTGTTCACCGGTGACGGTCCTGTGACGTGTTCACCGGTGACGGACCTGTGACGTGTTCACCGGTGACGGTCCTGTGACGTGTTCACCGGTGACGGACCTGTGACGTGTTCACCGGTGACGGACCTGTGACGTGTTCACCGGTGACGGACCTGTGACGTGTTCACCGGTAACGGACCTGTGACGTGTTCACCGGTGACGGACCTGTGACGTGTTCACCGGTGACGGACCTGTGACGCGTTCACCGGTGACGGACCTGTGACGTGTTCACCGGTGATGGTCCTGTGACGTGTTCACCGGTGACGGACCTGTGACGTGTTCACCGGTGACGGACCTGTGACGTGTTCACCGGTGACGGACCTGTGACGTGTTCACCGGTGACGGACCAGTGACGTGTTCACCGGTGACGGTCCTGTGACGTGTTCACCGGTGACGGTCCTGTGACGTGTTCACCGGTGACGGACCTGTGACGTGTTCACCGGTGACGGTCCTGTGACGTGTTCACCGGTGACGGACCTGTGACGTGTTCACCGGTGACGGTCCTGTGACGTGTTCACCGGTGACGGACCTGTGACGTGTTCACCGGTGACGGACCTGTGACGTGTTCACCGGTGACGGTCCTGTGACGTGTTCACCGGTGACGGACCTGTGACGTGTTCACCGGTGACGGACCTGTGACGTGTTCACCGGTGACGGACCTGTGACGTGTTCACCGGTGACGGACCTGTGACGTGTTCACCGGTGACGGTCCTGTGACGTGTTCACCGGTGACGGACCTGTGACGTGTTCACCGGTGACGGTCCTGTGACGTGTTCACCGGTGACGGACCTGTGACGTGTTCACAGGTGACGGACCTGTGACGCTAAACTTCTCAACATTACCACTAACTTTTTGAAACCGTTTCCAGCGTTTAGTTGAACATTAATCTTGGTTTTGATGTTGTAGATAAAATGTTGTGTGACAATAAACATGAAAATACACAGAAGTACACAGAAGTACACAGAAGTACACAGAAGTACACAGAAGTACACAGAAGTACACAGAAGTACACAGAAGTACACTGAAGTACACAGAAGTACACAGAAGTACACAGAAGTACACAGAAGTACACAGAAGTACACAGAAGTACACAGAAGTACACAGAAGTACACAGAAGTACACTGAAGTACACAGAAGTACACAGAAGTACACAGAAGTACACAGAAGTACACAGAAGTACACAGAAGTACACAGAAGTACACAGAAGAAGAAGTACACAGAAGTACACAGAAGTACACAGAAGTACACAGAAGTGAAGTACACAGAAGTACACAGAAGTACACAGAAGTACACAGAAGTACACAGAAGTACACTGAAGAAGTACACAGAAGTACACAGAAGTACACAGAAGTACACAGAAGTACACAAGTACACAGAAGTACACAGAAGTACACTGAAGAAGTACACAGAAGTACACAGAAGTACACAGAAGTACACAGAAGTACACAGAAGTACACAGAAGTACACAGAAGTACACAGAAGTACACAGAAGTACACAGAAGTACACAGAAGTACACAGAAGTACACAGAAGTACACACACAGAAGTACACAGAAGTACACAGAAGTACACAGAAGTACACAGAAGTACACAGAAGTACACAGAAGTACACAGAAGTACACAGAAGTACACAGAAGTACACAGAAGTACACAGAAGTACACAGAAGTACACAGAAGTACACTGAAGTACACAGTACACAGAAGTACACAGAAGTACACAGAAGTACACAGAAGTACACAGAAGTACACAGAAGTACACAGAATTACACTGAAGCACACAGAAGTACACAGAAGTACACAGAAGTACACAGAAGTACACAGAAGTACACTGAAGAAGTACACAGAAGTACACAGAAGTACACAGAAGTACACAAGTACACAGAAGTACACAGAAGTACACAGAAGTACACAGAAGTACACAGAAGAACACTGAAGTACACAGAAGTACACAGAAGTAGAAGTACACAGAAGTACACAGAAGTACACTACACAGACGTACACAGAAGTACACAGAAGTACACAGAAGTACACAGAAGTACACAGAAGTACACAGAAGTACACAGAAGTACACAGAAGTACACAGAAGTACACAGAAGTACACAGAAGTACACTGAAGTACACAGAAGTACACAGAAGTACACAGAAGTACACAGAAGTACACAGAAGTACACAGAAGTACACAGAAGTACACAGAAGTACACAGAAGTACACAGAAGTACACTGAAGTACACAGAAGTACACAGAAATACACAGAAGTACACAGTACACTGAAGTACACAGAAGTACACAGAAGTACACAGAAGTACACTGAAGTACACAGAAGTACACAGAAGTACACAGAAGTACACAGAAGTACACTGAAGTACACAGAAGTACACAGAAGTACACAGAAGTACACAGAAGTACACAGAAGTACACAGAAGTACACAGAAGTACACAGAAGTACACAGAAGTACACAGAAGTACACAGAAGTACACAGAAGTACACAGAAGTACACAGAAGTACACAGAAGTACACAGAAGTACACAGAAGTACACAGAAGTACACAGAAGTACACAGAAGTACACTGAAGTACACAGAAGTACACAGAAGTACACAGAAGTACACAGAAGTACACAGAAGTACACAGAAGTACACAGAAGTACACAGAAGTACACTGAAGTACACTGAAGTACACAGAAGTACACAGAAGTACACTGAAGTACACTGAAGTACACAGAATTACACAGAAGTACCCAGAAGTACACAGAAGTACACAGAAGTACACAGAAGTACACAGAAGTACACAGAAGTACACTGAAGTACACAGACACACAGAAGTACACAGAAGTACACAGAAGTACACAGAAGTACACAGAAGTACACAGAAGTACACAGAAGTACACAGAAGTACACAGAAGTACACAGAAGTACACAGAAGTACACAGAAGTACACAGAAGTACACAGAAGTACACAGAAGTACACAGAAGTACACAGAAGTACAGAAGTACACAGAAGTACACTGAAGTACACAGAAGTACACAGAAGTACACAGAAGTACACTGAAGTACACAGAAGTACACAGAAGTACACAGAAGTACACAGAAGTACACAGAAGTACACTGAAGTACACAGAAGTACACAGAAGTACACAGAAGTACACAGAAGTACACACAGAAGTACACAGAAGTACAGTACACTGAAGTACACAGAAGTACACAGAAGTACACAGAAGTACACAGAAGTACACAGAAGTACACAGAAGTACACAGAAGTACACTGAAGTACACAGAAGTACACAGAAGTACACAGAAGTACACAGAAGTACACAGAAGTACACTGAAGTACACAGAAGTACACTGTACACAGAAGTACACAGAAGTACACAGAAGTACACTGAAGTACACAGAAGTACACAGAAGTACACAGAAGTACACAGAAGTACACAGAAGTACACAGAAGTACACAGAAGTACACAGAAGTACACAGAAGTACACAGAAGTACACAGAAGTACACAGAAGTACACAGAAGTACACAGAAGTACACAGAAGTACACAGAAGTACACTGAAGTACACAGAAGTACACAGAAGTACACAGAAGTACACAGAAGTACACTGAAGTACACAGAAGTACACAGAAGTACACAGAAGTACACAGAAGTACACAGAAGTACACAGAAGTACACAGAAGTACACAGAAGTACACTGAAGTACACAGAAGTACACAGAAGTACACAGAAGTACACAGAAGTACACAGAAGTACACTGAAGTACACAGAAGTACACAGAAGTACACAGAAGTACACTGAAGTACACAGAAGTACACAGAAGTACACAGAAGTACACAGAAGTACACAGAAGTACACAGAAGTACACTGAAGTACACAGAAGTACACAGAAGTACACAGAAGTACACAGAAGTACACAGAAGTACACAGAAGTACACAGAAGTACACAGAAGTACACAGAAGTACACTGAAGTACACAGAAGTACACTGAAGTACACAGAAGTACACAGAAGTACACAGAAGTACACAGAAGTACACAGAAGTACACAAGTACAGTACACTGAAGTACACAGAAGTACACAGAAGTACACAGAAGTACACAGAAGTACACAGAAGTACACTGAAGTACACAGAAGTACACTGAAGTACACAGAAGTACACAGAAGTACACAGAAGTACACAGAAGTACACAGAAGTACACTGAAGTACACAGAAGTACACTGAAGTACACAGAAGTACACAGAAGTACACAGAAGTACACAGAAGTACACACAGAAGT
>NC_091326.1:24846091-24871091 GCF_038502225.1 Cherax quadricarinatus
GAGGAACTTCCTGCAAGACACTCAGTGGGAGAGGGAACTGACAGGAAAACCAGTACAAGAAATGATGGACTATGTGGCAACAAAATGCAAGGAGGCAGAGGAGAGGTTTGTTCCCAAGGGAAACAGAAATAATGGGAAGAACAGAACGAGTCCTTGGTTCACCCAAAGGTGTAGGGAGGCAAAAACTAGGTGTACTAGAGAATGGAAAAGGTACAGAAGACAGAGAACTCAGGAAAATAAAGAGATTAGCCGAAGAGCCAGAAACAAATATGCACAGATAAGAAGGGAGGCTCAGCGACAATATGAAAATGACATAGCATCGAAAGGCAAGTCTCACCCGAAGCTGTTTTATAGCCACATCAGGAGGAAAACAACAGTCAAGGACCAAGTAATCAGACTGTGGAAGGGTGATGGGGAGTTCACAAGAAACGACCGAGAGGTATGTCAGGAGCTAAACACGAGTTTTAAAGAAGTATTTACAGTGGAAATCAGTAGGACTCCAGGAAATCAGAACAGGATGGTACACCAGCAAGTGCTGGATGAGGTACATATAACCAAGGAGGAGGTGAAGAAGCTGCTATGCGAACTTGACACCTCAAAGGCGGTGGGACCAGACAACATCTCTCCGTGGGTCCTTAAAGAGGGAGCAGAGATACTGTGTGTGCCATTAACAAAGATCTTCAACACATCAATTGAAACTGGGCAACTCCCTGAGGTATGGAAGATGGCAAATGTAGTCCCAATTTTTAAAAAGGGAGACAGACATGAGGCACTAAACTACAGACCTGTATCACTAACGTGTATCGTATGCAAAGTCATGGAGAAGATCATCAGGAGGAGAGTGGTGGAGCACCTGGTAAGAAACAAGTGTATAATTGACAACCAGCACGGTTTCAGGGAAAGCAAATCCTGTGTTACAAACCTACTGGAGTTTTATGACAAGGTGACAGAAGTAAGACAAGAGAGAGAGGGGTGGATCAAGTGCATTTATTTGGACTACAAGAAGGCATTCGGCACAGTTCCTCACAAGAGGTTACTGCAAAAGCTAGAGGATCAGGCACACATAACAGGAAAGATACTGCAATGGATCAGAGAATACCTGACAGGGAGGCAACAACGAGTCATGGTACGTGACGAGGTGTCAGAGTGGGCGCCTGTGACAAGCGGGGTTCCACAGGGGTCACTCCTAGGACCTGTGCTGTTCTTGGTATATGTGAACGACATAACGGAAGGGATAGACTCAGAAGTGTCCTTGTTTGCAGATGATGTGAAGTTAATGAGAAAAATCAAATCGGATGAGGATCAGGCAGGACTACAAAGAGACCTGGACGGGCTACGCTGGTCCAGCAACTGGCTCCGTTTAACCCTTCCAAATGCAAAGTCATGAAGATTGGGGAAGGGCAAAGAAGACCGCAGACACAATATAGTTTAGATGGCCAAAGACTGCAAACCTTACTCAAGGAAAAAGATCTGGGGGTGAGTATAACACCGAGTATATCTCCTGAGGCACACATCAATCAGATAACTGCTGCATCATACGGGCGCCTGGCAAGTCTACGGATAGCGTTCTGATACCTCAGTAAGGATTCGTTCAAGACTCTGTATACCATTTACGTCAGGCCCATACTGGATTATGCAACACCAGTTTGGAATCCACAACTAGTCAAGCACGTCAAGAAATTAAAGAAAGTGCAAAGGTTTGCAACAAGACTAGTCCCAGAGCTAAGGGGATTGTCCTACGAAGAAAGGTTGAAGGAAATCGACCTGACGACACTGGAGGACAGGAGGGTCAGGGGAGACATGATAACGACATATAAAATAATGCGCGGAATAGACAAGGTGGACAAAGACAGGATGTTCCAGAGAAGGGACACAGACACAAGAGATCACAATTGGAAGTTGAAGACTCAGATGAATCAAAGGGATTTTAGGAAGTATTTCTTCAGTCATAGAGTAGTCAGGCCGTGGAATAGCCTACAAAGTGACGTAGTGGAGGCTGGAACCATACATAGTTTTAAGGCGAGGTATGATAAAGCTCATGGAGCAGGGAGAGAGAGGATCTAGTAGCAATCAGCGAAGATGTGGGGGCAAGGAGCTATGAATCGACCCCTGCAACCACAAATAGGTGAGTACACACACACACACTCGCACACACTCACGCATTGGTAACTTCAAAGACTGAATAGCAGAAAAAATAATGACCAGGAGGCCAAGAAAATAATCACAGTGGAAAATAACAAGGAAGGGAAGACGGCGGCAGGAGAATAATGATGCTAACAACACAGACACAATGAAAATTATATGAAAAAGAGGCGTAAAGATCAAGAAGGAAAACATTGAGAGACCTTGAGTCTACCTGGAGGGTCAGAGACCTTGAATCTACCTGGAGGGTCAGAGACCTTGAGTCTACCTGGAGGATCAGAGACCTTGAGTCTTCCTGGAGGGTCAAAGACCTTGAGTCTACTTGGAGGGTCAGAGACCTTGAATCTACCTGGAGGGTCAGAGACCTTGAGTCTACCTGAAGGGTCAGAGACCTTGAGTCTACTTGGAGGGTCAGAGACCTTGAGTCTACCTGGAGGGTCAGAGGCCTTGAGTCTACCTGGAGGGTCAGAGACCTTGAGTGTACCTGGAGGGTCAGAGACCTTGAGTCTTCCTGGAGGGTCAAAGACCTTGAGTCTACTTGGAGGGTCAGAGACCTTGAATCTACCTGGAGGGTCAGAGACCTTGAGTCTACCTGAAGGGTCAGAGACCTTGAGTCTACTTGGAGGGTCAGAGACCTTGAGTCTACCTGGAGGGTCAGAGGCCTTGAGTCTACCTGGAGGGTCAGAGGCCTTGAGTCTACCTGGAGTGTCAGAGACCTTGAGTCTACCTGGAGGGTCAGAGACCTTGAGTCTACCTGGAGGGTCAGAGACCTTGAGTCTACCTGGAGGGTCAGAGACCGTGAGTCTACTTGGAGGGTCAGAGACCTTGAGTCTACCTGGAGGGTCAGAGACCTTGAGTCTACCTGGAGGGTCAGAGACCTTGAATCTACCTGGAGGGTCAGAGACCTTGAGTCTACCTGGAGGGTCAGAGACCTTGAGACTACCTGGAAGGTCAGAGACCTTGAGTCTACCTGGAGGGTCAGAGACCTTGAGTCTACCTGGAAGGTCAGAGACCTTGAGTCTAATTGGAGGGTCAGAGACCTTGAGTCTACCTGGAGGGTCAGAGACCTTGAATCTACCTGGAGGGTCAGAGACCTTGAGTCTACCTGGAGGGTCAGAGACCTTGAGTCTACCTGGAAGGTCAGAGACCTTGAGTCTACCTGGAGGGTCAGAGACCTTGAGTCAGAGGTCACCTTGAGTCTTCCTGGAGGGTCCCTTGAGTCTTCCTGGAAGGTCAGAGACCTTGAGTCTACCTGGAAGGTCAGAGACCTTGAGTCTTCCTGGAGGGTCAGAGACCTTGAGTCTTCCTGGAAGGTCAGAGACCTTGAGTCTACCTGGAGGGTCAGAGACCTTGAGTCTAACTGGAGGGTCAGAGACCTTGAGTCTACCTGGAGGGTCAGAGACCTTGAGTCTACTTGGAGGGTCAGAGACCTTGAGTCTACCTGGAGGGTCAGAGACCTTGAGTCTACCTGGAGGGTCAGAGACCTTGAGTCTTCCTGGAGGGTCAGAGACCTTGAGTCTACCTGGAGGGTCAGAGACCTTGAGTCTACCTGGAGGGTCAGAGACCTTGAGTCTTCCTGGAGGGTCAGAGACCTTGAGTCTACTGGAGGGTCAGAGACCTTGAGTCTACCTGGAGGGTCAGAAACCTTGAGTCTTCCTGGAGGGTCAGAGGCCCTGAGTCTACCTGGAGGGTCAGGGATCTTGAGTCTACCAGGAGGGTCAGAAACCTTGAATCTACTTTAATTGTCAGAAGCCTTGAGTCTACCTGGAGGGTCAGAAACTTTGACTCTACCTGAAGGGTCAGAAACCTTGAGTCTACCTTAAGGGTCAGAAACCTTGAGTCAACCTGGAGGGTCAGAGACCTTGAGTCTACCTGGAGGGTCAGATACCTTGAGTCTACCTGGAGGGTCAGAAACCTTGAGTCTACCTGGAGGGTCAGAGACCCTGAGTCTTCCTGGAGGGTCAGAGACCTTGAGCCTACCTGGAGGGTCAGAGACCTTGAGTCTACCTGGAGGGTTAGAAACCTTGACTCTACCTGGAGGGTCAAAAACCTTGAGTCTACGTCAATGGTCAGAAGCCTTGAGTCTACCTGGAGGGTCAGAAACTTTGACTCTACCTGGAGGGTCAGAAACCTTGAGTCTACCTGGAGGGTCAAAAACCTTGAGTCTACCTGGAGGATCAGAGGCCTTGACTCTACCTGGAGGGTCAGAAACCTTGAGTCTACCTTAAGGGTCAGAAACCTTGAGTCTACCTGGAGGGTCAGAAACCTTGAGTCTACCTGAAGGGTCAGAAATCTTGAGTCTACCTGGAGGGTCAGAAACCTTGAGTCTACCTGGAAGGTCAGAAACCTTGAGTCTACCTGGAGGGTCGGAAACCTTGAGTGTACCTGGAGGGTCAGAAACCTTGAGTCTACCTGGAGAGTCAGAAACCTTGATTCTACCTGGAGGGTCGGAAACCTTGTGTGTACCTGGAGGGTCAGAAACCTTGAACCTACCTGGAGAGTGAGAAATCTTGAATTTACCTGGAGGGTCAGAAACCTTGTCTCTACCCGGAAGGGTCAGAGACCTTTACTCTACCTGGAGGGTCAGAAACGTTGACTCTCCCTGGAGGGTCAGAAACCTTGACTCTACGTGGAGGGTCAGAAACCTTGACTCCACCTGGAGGGTCAGAGACCTTGAATCTACCTGGAAGGGTCAGAGACCTTGAGTCTACCTGGAGGGTCCTAAACCTTGAGTCTACCTGGAGGGTCAGAGACCTTGAATCTACCTGGAGGGTCAGAAACCTTGACTCTTCCTGGAGGGTCAGAGACCTTGAGTCTACCTGGAGGGTCAGAAACCTTTAATCTACCTGAAGGGTCAGAAGCCTTGAGTCTACCTTAATGGTCAGAAGCCTTGAGTCTACCTGGAGGGTCAGAAACTTTGACTCTACCTGGAGGGTCAGAAACCTTGAGTCTACCTGAAGGGTCAGAAACCTTGAGTCTACCTGGAGGGTCAGAAACCTTGAGTCTACCTGAAGGGTCAGAAACCCTGAGTCTACCTGGAGGGTCAGAAACCTTGGGTCTGCCTGGAGGGTCAGAAACCTTGAGTCTACCTGGAGGGTCGGAAACCTTGAGTGTACCTTGAGGGTCAGAAACCTTGAGTCTACCTGGAGAGTCAGAAACCTTGAGTCTACCTGGAGGGTCGGAAACCTTGAGTGTACCTGGATGGTCAGAAACCTTGAACCTACCTGGAGAGTGAGAAACCTTGAGTCTACCTGGAGGGTCAGAAACCTTGAGTCTACCTTAAGGCTCAGAAACCTTGAGTCTACCTGGAGGGTCAGAAACCTTGAGTCTACCTGAAGGGTCAGAAACCCTGAGTCTACCTGGAGGGTCAGAAACCTTGCGTCTGCCTGGAGGGTCAGAAACCTTGAGTCTACCTGGAGGGTCGGAAACCTTGAGTGTACCTGGAGGGTCAGAAACCTTGAGTCTACCTGGAGAGTCAGAAACCTTGAGTCTACCTGGAGGGTCGGAAACCTTGAGTGTACCTGGAGGGTCAGAAACCTTGAACCTACCTGGAGAGTGAGAAACCTTGAGTCTACCTGGAGGGTCAGAAACCTTGTCTCTACCTGGAAGGGTCAGAGACCTTTACTCTACCTGGAGGGTCAGAAACTTTGACTCTCCCTGGAGGGTCAGAAACCTTGACTCTACCTGGAAGGTCAGAAACCTTGACTCCACCTGTAGGGTCAGAGACCTTGAATCTACCTGGAAGGGTCAGAGACCTTGAGTCTACCTGGAGGTTCAGAAACCTTGAGTCTACCTGGAGGGTCAGAGACCTTGAATCTACCTGGAGGGTCAGAAACCTTGATTCTTCCTGGAGGGTCAGAGACCTTGAGTCTACCTGGAGGGTCAGAAACCTTTAATCTACCTGGAGGGTCAGAAACCTTGAGTCTACCTGGAGAGTCAGAAATCTTGAGTCTACCTGGAGAGTCAGAAACCTTGAGTCTACCTGGAGGGTCAGAAACCTTGAGTCTACCTGGAGAGTCAGAAACCTTGAGTCTACCTGGAGGGTCGGAAACCTTGAGTCTACCTGGAGGGTCAGAAACCTTGAACCTACCTGGAGAATGAGAAACCTTGACTCTACCTGGAGGGTCAGAAACCTTGCCTCTACCTGGAAGGGTCAGAGACCTTGACTCTACTTGGAGGGTCAGAGGCCTTGACTCCACTTGGAGGGTCAGAAACCTTGACTCTCCCTGGAGGGTCAGAAAACTTGACTCTATCTGGAGGGTCAGAAACCTTGACTCCACCTGAAGGGTCAGAGACCTTGAGTCTACCTGGAGGGTCAGAAACCTTGAGTCTACCTGGAGGGTCAGAGACCTTGAATCTACCTGGAGGGTTAGTAACCTTGACTCTTCCTGGAGGGTCAGAGACCTTGAGTCTACGTGGAGGGTCAGATACCTTGAGTCTACCTTAAGGGTCAGAAACCTTGAGTCTTCCTGGAGGGTCAGAGACCTCGAGTCTACCTGGAGGGTCAGAGGCCTTGAGTCTACCTGGAGGGTCAGATACCTTGAGTCTACCTGGAGGGTCAGAGGCCTTGAGTCTTCCTGCATGGTCAGAGCCATGGAGAGAAATATTTAAAGAGGCAATAATGGACAATGTCGAGACCGAACTTTTCAAAGATGATTTGAAAATGATGGCAGAGGACGAACCACCTCGACTAGGCCTGATTTTCACCTTCAATGAAACTAACATGCATGAAATTCAATAAGTGCTTTTTGAAGGAGCTTGGAATCACAGGGTAATCAGCCTTGAGTACTAGTTAGACATGGTAATTTAAATATAGAAGATACATACTGTAAACAAATTTATGGAAAATTGACTATAAAGGGATGAGAGATTTTATAAATGGAATCCAGTCAAACAGTGAAATGACTGAACAGACAACACATGTGATTGTCGAGGAACTCTCTCTCTTTCTCTCACACTCTGCCTCCTCTCTCTCTCTCTCTCTCTCTCTCTCTCTCTCTCTCTCTCTCTCTCTCTCTCTCTCTCTCTCTCTCTCTCTCTCTCTCTCTCTCTCTCTCTCTCTCTCTCTCTCAGCGTTCTTCAAGGTTAGGTTAATTTTCTTATCTTCATTTACAAGCTGAAAGCTGTTACCTCTATCAGCTCATTTGAAAGCCTTTTTATTGTTATGAGATATACAAATACGGAAGAGGATGAAGTTGAAGCCATCTGTGGGTCCAACTGACATAAAGTCATGGTGTACGATCATGTTCCATTCTCGAATCATTCTTGGAATAAATGATCTCACATAAAGTGATGAGTAGAAGCTGTCCTCAGAGAGGAGCCAAGTGTGGCACTTTGACAATATTGTCCTCAGAGAGGAGCTAAGTGTGGCACTTTGACAATATTGTCCTCAGAGAGGAGCCAAGTGTGGCACTTTGACAATATTGTCCTCAGAGAGGAGCCAAGTGTGGCACTTTGACAGTATTGGCTTTTCACTTATGGGCTCTGGTGGCCTGGTGGCAAACGCTCTCGCTTCACACGGCGAGGGCCTAGGTTCGATTCCCAGCTAGAGTAGAAACATTGGGGGTGTTTCTTTACACCTGTTGTCTATGTTCCCCATCAGTAAAATAGGTACCTGGATGTTAGTCGACTGGTTTGGGTCGCATCCTGGGACACTGACCTAATTTGCCCGATATGCTCAGCATAACGAGCGGCTTTCTATATAGTATTATGTCAATGATGTCAGCTAGGCCTGTATACCTTGTACATGTACTTGTAGTAAATAAAGATTTTATTATTATTATTATTATTATTATTATTATTGTTAACAGTAATGCCACCCACATCCCTCCGGTGTAGAAGGCTCTACAAAAATGACAGATGAATCTAGTCTGATTCTCGGTGAAAGATGAGTCATCTTCCTCTGTTTTCAATTCTGTCAAGAAGTCACAGATGAGGCGGAGGACAGGCTATCCAAAAAGTGGAGCATGCTCAGGGTGTGAACGTACTTGTGCCTCATACTGAATCTTGCAACCTCTACTGTCGAGCAGATGCGAGATACGTCAAAGTGTTGTAAGCTTCCTGGCCGCTTTGTTTGCAAGGTTTACAACGTGACTCTTCATGGTCGGTATGGAATTAAATTTCACCCCAAGGATATCAACTTCGTCTCCGGGAAATAACTCTCCCATTCATTCTAACCACTGCTCCAGCATTGCCATCATGGTGCCTAGAAACCATCATCATTTGTGTTTTCTCAGGAGCAAATGTGACCTGCCATCGTTTTCCTCTGGGTGATATAGTTGTAAGCTGATGATTGATGTAACTTAGAATAGATGGCATTTCCTCTCTTGGATAAGTAAATGTCAGAGAACAGTCGTCTGCATATGCATGGGAATCTGGGATGAGATGAAGAAAATCATTGAAGTAGGTATTCCATAACAGTGGCTCAAGAACACTACTGTGTGGAGCACTTGCCCCAATAGGAAGCATTGCTGACTCTGTCCCGTTGAGAACACCACTTAGAGATCTTCCTTGAAGATAATCACTGAGGAGACATAATGCAGAGCCTGCAATTCCCAGTGCTTGCAGTATTGCCAAGAGGCTCTGGTGCCATACTTGGTAGGAAGCATCAGCAATGTCCAGTGCTACTACACAGCTGACTTTGGATTCATCCAGTGGCTTGTGCCACTTAGTGGAGAGGTTTAACAGCAGTTCAGCTGCAGAGTAGCTGATCCATATTGACAGTCACAAATAAATGAGTGGTAGTCGAGAAACTCTGTCATTTGCCGTGAAACTATTGTCTCAAGAATCTTGCCAGTGATTGAAAGAAGTGACACTGCTCTGTAGTTGCTGATATTTGCTCAACTCTTCTTTTAGTGATAAGGGACTACATTTGCCTGTTTCTACAGAGAAGTCCGTTTACATTGTGCTATTTAGTGCTGCTAGCTAGACTGCACATCTACTCAGCAATCTTGGGCTCAATGTATCTGGGCCTTTTCTTTATCTAGCGATTTAAGGAGAAGATACACTTCATCCTGCCTTGTCAGCACTAACAACTCTGACACAGTTTTTGTGGTTAGCTATGGAGGTTCCTTTACTGGATTAGGAACTTGCATCTTCGTAGTTCAGTCCTGCTGATTTAGAGGTGAAATAATTTTATCAGGTGAATAACCTTATCAGTCTTCAACCAAGGACCACCAGGTTTTCGAACCCACCCTACCTGATATCAGTTTTCTTTTCGTGTCAGTCGCCCATCTAAAGATGGCCCAGTTTTGGAGTTCTTCCATTTGCCTACAACCTTGCCTGTGCAGGCTGCTGTTATAGATAGTGGGGTGCCTCTAATACCTTCTCCCCGTCTTTACGGAACAGTAAGCCTCTCTACAACATATTATAAATGTTGATTGAGGTCACCAACAATTATATGTTTACATTTATGTAGAAGCAAAAGGAAGTCACAATGTCCATCAAGAAGTTGATGGAGTCTGCATGTTGCCACTGAGGTCTGTACATTGCACATGACAGTACAGAGGTACTAGTGTTTATGCAGAGCTTGAAGAACATCATTTCTAGGTGAGTAGGGATGGCAACATCATTGGGCTGGGCATACACTTTTAGAGAAGCAATACCTTTTCCTTGTCCTTGCCTGTTTGTTCTCATCCATGAGGTGTAGCTAGCAATTCCAGCAAAATTATCCGGAGTAATGTCGTTAAAAAGTGTCTTAACAATGCCATCATGTCGGGATGATGAGTGTTTACAAGACTGTGTGTGAGCTCTCCAATATTAGCAGTGAAGCCTCTAATGTCGGCCGAGAGGATGCTGATAGACTGGCTCCTTAGGATGGTATTTAACTTGAGTTTATGAGTGTGTACGGGGTCTGCCCTTGTGACAGGCAGGAGACCGGGGCAGACGCTGGGATGTAGCTCTGTGGTCTTGTATAAAACATAAAACCACCTGCTGAGCCAATACAGGAGTAGCTGGGTGGGTGACGTGTGTGTTCACTAGTTCTGAGATCCTGCTGGTCGGTTTCGAGAACAAATCACCAAAGAATTAGTGATCCTGTCAGTCAAGTTTCTTTTCTTTACGGCACTGGTCCTCCTGAAGTCCTGTCTTGTAGCAGTAATTGCACCTGTTAGTGGTGTGTGCCCCCCTCCCTCAGGTGACGGCGAGAGTATCTAGGTACCTGGGAGGGTGGACTCCTATTTACTGCACTTCTTGTGTTTCGCTGCTGATTCAGCAGTTGAATTCTCTGTAGATTCTGCCGCTGGTGAGTCTGATGTGAGCCAAGTGTGGTACCTCCGCAGTATTAGCCTTGTACATAACAGTAAGGCCAACCAAATTCCTGTGGTGTTTAAGACTCTGCTAAAATAACAGATCTGTCCAGGCTGGTTCCAGACGAGAGATGAGGCGTCGTGCTCTGTTCTCTATTCTTTCAAGAAGTCTCAGATGAGAGGGAGAGCAGGCAATCCAAAAAGGTGCAGCATAATCGAGGTGTGAGTGTACCTGTACCTCATACAGAATCTTACAACATTTACTGTCTAGCAGTTGCGAGATACGTCTAAGTGTTGTAAACTTCCTGTCGCTTTGATTGTAAGATATACAAAGTTGTTCTTCAGAGTCAGTTTGGAATAAAATTGCACCCTGAGATGTAGTATGCACAAACCTTGCGAATGTCTTCCACAAGTGCGATCATGGTGTAATAGCGCACAAAATGCGTTATAAAGGAATAACAGGAAAAGTGGGTAGATGGATCTATAACTTCTTAACAAATAGAACACAAAGAGCAATAGTAAACAGAGTAAAATCAGAGGTGGCTACAGTAAAATGCTCTGTGCCTGAAGGCACAGAGATGTAAGCCATAGCACTATGTCTTCTGTTGACGATACCAGAATCTGCGTGACAGTGTCATCCACCGAGGACATTCGAAATCTCCAAGCAGACATTAACCAAGTCTTTAAATTCCTCTCAGAAAATAACAAAGTTCAATGAAGACTATTACAACCCAGGGAGAATAAGGTCTGTTATCCTGAGTGTTAAGTGGAGCAAGAAGCAGAACAAACACAGCTGAATGACTTTAAAATATATTTTCCTTCACCAAGAGCAAAGTGGATATTTACAGGTATGTACACTATATACAGTTGGAAATGTATGTGTACAACACGGTTTAGGCAAGGCCAAGACACAGCCTGGAGACAGAATGGACAACCGTGCTCAACCAGCTCTAGTATGGAAATGACAAGCGCAGACAGGCGGGTGGTGACCACAACATCTCTGCGATTGCCAGAACCATCTTCTCATTGGCTGAACCTGGGTACTGATCGAACGATGGGGCACCATAGTTCGACCCCTAGTACTGGCTCGTTGGTTGAGGAGATAGCCTTTCAATGAGTGTGTACATGTGCCGAATAAAAGTTACGCACTCTTTGCATGCCACAAAGACCAATTTCAATTATTCCTCTATGGAAAACGAGAGGATACAAAAACTGAATCAGAGTATAAAATAATTTCCAACCACTCAATAGAGCGAAAAACTAAAGTGAAGGACTTTGAAGTGATAATGACAGAGAATCTCACTCTCAAAGAGCACAACAATGTCTCTTCCATATCTGCTAGGAAAATGATAGGACGGATAATAAGAACCTTGAAAACATTGGATGTCAAGCCAATGATGATTCTCTTCAAATCTCTTGTTTTGTCTAAGCTGGAGTACTGCTGTACACTAAGGACCACTTTCAAGGGAGGAGATATTGCAGACCTGGAGAACATACAGAGAACTTTCACTGCACATGTAACACCAATAAAGCACCTAAATGTTGAGTAGAATACGGCAGATGAGCGGAGAAGCAGCTTATAAACCGTATGGCAGGAGAGGTGTAGCAGTCATAGGTAGTGTCACATTTGATCAATGTGGAAGTAGGTTGTGCCCAAGAATTAGGCAAGCGAAGAATTCCTAAGTATTAAGATCCCAAGAAGTTGCAGTGTCTGACAGGTTTGTAGATGAATGGTTCAGAGAACCGACATGTTGATAAATTAGACACATGTGCAACTCTTGGGATCTTAATACTTAGGAATTCTTCGCTTGCCTAATTCTTGGGCACAACCTACTTCCAGATTGATCAAATGTGACACTACCTATGACTGCTACACCTCTCCTGCCATACGGTTTATAAGCTGCTTCTCCGCTCATCTGCCGTATTCTACTCAAGATTGATGGACTGAACACAAAGCACCTAAATTAATAAGAATGGCTAAAGTCCCTTGCCCTGTACTCCTTGGAACGCAGGCGAGCAAAATACATGATAATACACACTTGGAAAATCCTAGAGGGATTAGTCTCAAATCTTCACGCGGGAATCACTCCCTACGAAAGGAAAACACTCGGAAGGTGGTGCAACATCCCCACAATGTAAAGCATGGGCGTCTTCAATACGCTAAGAGACGACACAGTAAGTGTCAGGGGCCCACGATTGTTCATTTCCTTCCCAGCATACATAAGTAAGATTACCATTAGATCCCTGGCTGTCTTCAAGAGGGAACCATACAGACACCTAAAGACGGGATATGTTTCGTACGTCGCTTTACGCGCGGTCACCAGTAACAGCCTGGTTGATCAAGCCTTGATCTACCACGAGGCCCGGTCATGGACCGGGTGCCGGGGATGTCGACCCCAAAACCGCCTCCAGGTACACTCCAGGTATTCATTCCCAGGTACCAACACTCTCCCATTTATTCTTACCACTGTATCAGCATCACCATCGTTGACCCGAGAGACCATCATTATTTGTGTTTTGTCAAGAGCAAATGTCACCTGCCATCTCTGTCTCAGTCTCTCACTCTCTATCACACTCTTTCTCTCTCTCTCTCTCTCACTCTCTATCACGCTCTCTCTCTCTCTCTCTCTCTCTCTCTCTCTCTCTCTCTCTCTCTGTCTCTGTCTGTCTGTCTGTCTGTCTGTCTGTCTGTCTGTCTCTCTCTGTCTGTCTGTCTGTCTGTCTGTCTGTCTGTCTGTCTGTCTGTCTGTCTGTCTGTCTGTCTGTCTGTCTGTCTCTCTCTCTCTCTCTCTCTCTCTCCTGTCACTAGAGGATGAGCAATGGGATCAGGCAACCCTCCCAGTACGACTGGGAGGTATAGGGTTGCGCAAAGCAACGCATGTTGCTTTACCTGCTTTTCTGTCTTCGTGTTGGCTTCCAGTGCATTAGTCAAGAAGATAGTGCCCGAACGCTTGAGAGACTTGGTAAGAGCTCAAGACTCCAGGTTTACTGAAGCAGCGATTCGGTGGGACACCCTTACAGACTCCTCCAGTAGACCAGCTCCTCCCAAACAGCACAAACAGTCCCACTGGGACAAACCGGTAATGGAAAAAATCGCCAACACAATGCTGTCCAATGCTTCAGGAAAGGACAAAGCTCGTCTCCTGGCAGTGAAGGCACCACACTCAGGAGATTTCCTGTTAGCTGTTCCCAATTCCTCCCTGGGCACCCGTCTCGACCCACAGGCCATTCGGATTGGTGTTACTCTTCTCCTAACCTCCCCCATCCTCACCGAACATAGGTGTATTTGCGGCAGGGCGACAGCTAATCAATTCGGACTTCATGGTCTCGTGTGTTACACAGCAGAAGGGAAGTATGCCAGGCATACAGGCATACAGCCCGTTGCCCAGCTCAACGGGAACCCCAAGTACAGAGGTCTGATGGAAGTCAAAAGCGTCCTGATGGAGCCACTATGCTACCCTGTAAGGATGGAAAGCAGATTGCCTGGGACTACACGTGCCGTCACATTGGCAGACACCTACTTGCCATACTCCGTAGTGGAAGGAGGTGGAGCTGCCAGCCACAGGGAGACTCAGAAGATCCGAAAATATGAAGACCATCCCCCTTGCTATAACTTCATTCTAATAGGGTGTGAGACCCTTGGAGCATGGGGCAAGTGTGCTCTAAAGTTCCTTAAAGAGCTGGGTGAAAAGCTCATCATAGAAACCAAGGATCACAGTGCGACCAGCTTCCTCTTTCAGAGACACAGTGTTGCGATCCAGAGAGGAAATGCCTGCAGCATTCTGGGCATGCAGCCCACCGCAGGGGAGCTGGACGAAGTATTCGAGATGTAGCTCTGAGTTACCTATGTTGTTTTACTTTCTGTTGTATTTTTGTGAATGTTTGGCCTATATATATATATATATATATATATATATATATATATATATATATATATATATATATATATATATATATATATATATATATATATATATATATAATATATATATATATATATATATATATATATATATATATATATATATATATATAAATATATATATATATATATATATATATATATATATATATATATATATATATATATACATATATATATATATACATATATATATATATATATATATGTATATATATATATATGTATATATATATATATATATATATATATATATATATATATATATATATATATATATATATATATATATATATATATATATATATATATATATATATAAATCTTTTTACACAGGGTTTGACAAGGGTTAAGAATCATTAGCTTTATTGACAAGCTATTTACAGGATAAGGATTCCTAACTTTATTGACAAGCTAAGAGCTGTTACCTACATCAGCTCATTTGAAAACATTTTTGTTGTTATGAGACATACAAGTAGGGAAAACGATGAAGTTGGAGCCATCTGTGGGCCAGCATTTTCATTTGATCAGCTGACTTTATCTCGTTGACATCATTATGCTGTACGAATGTGTTCCATACTCGAGTCATCCTGGGTATGTATGATCTCAGATGGAGTGATGTTCTGGAGAAGGGTACAGCCAGAGTGAAGTTGCTGCTTTCTGCCCGTCTTGTGGCATAAATGCTTGTATCACGCTGTCCTCGAAGTGGATCCAAGTGTGGTACTTTGACAATATTGGCCTTGTACATAACAGTAAGGCCACCCACATCCCTCCTGTGTTGAAGGCTCTGCTGAAATGACAGATCTATCCAGGATGGGTCCAGACGAGAGATGAGACGTCTTGCTCTGTTCTCTACTCTGTCAAGCAGTGGCAGATGAGAGGGAGGGGGAGGCAAACCAAGAAAGTGGAGCATACTCAAGGTGTGAGCGTACTTGTGCCTCGTACAGAATCTTGCAACCCCTACTGTCAAGCAGATGCGAGATACGGCGAAGTGCTGTAAGCTTCCTGGCTGCCTTGTTTGCAAGATTTACAACATGGTTCTTCATGGTCAGTTTGGAATCAAATTTCACCCCAAGGATATCAACTTCTTCCGCAGGTGCCAACACCCTCCCATTCATCCTTACTACAGCACCGGCATTACCATCATGGTGCCTAGAGACCATTATTATCTGCGTTTTCTCAGGTGCAAATGTTACTTCCCATCTATTTCCCCGAGCTGATATAGCTCTTAGCTGGTGATTGATGTAGCTTAGAGCAGCTGGCACTTCTTCTCTTGGATAAGTGAATGTCATTGTACAGTCGTATGCATATGCATGGGATTCTGGGATGAGATGAAGAAGGCCTTTGAAGTAGACATTCCATAACAATGGTCCCAGCACGCTTCCTTGTGGAACACTTGCCCGAATAGGATGTCTTGCTGATTCCGTTCCATTGAGAGCTACCCTTAGAGATCTACCATGAAGGTAATCACTGAGAAGACATAGGGTAGAGCCTGCAATTCCCAGTGCTTGAAGTTTTGCAAAGTGGCCCTGGTGCCACACCCGGTCGAAAGCACCAACAATGTCCAGTGCTACCACACAGCTGACTTTGGATTCATCCAGTGACTGGTGCCACTTAGTGGAGAGGTTTAACAACAGATCAGCAGCAGAGTAACCTTTCCTGAAGCCATATTGACGGTCACAAAGTAGTGAGTGGTAGTCAAAAAACTCTGTCAATTGTCTTGAGATTATTGTCTCAAGGATCTTTCCAGTGATTAAGAGGAGTGACACTGGTCTGTAATTGCTGATTTCTGCTCTGCTCTTCTTTTTGTGAACAGGGACTACATTCGCCTCTTTCCACAGAGAGGGACATTTACACTGTACTAGGCAGTGCTGAAAGATGCGAGTTAGAGGTGCTGCTAGCTGGTCTGCACATCTCAGCAATCTTGGACCCACAGCCTTTTCTTGGTCAAGCGATTTAAGATGGAAATCCACCTCCTACTGCCTTATTGTCACCACTAACAGTTTTGACACAGTTCTTGCAGCTAGCCAAGGAGGGTCCCTTGCTGGATCAGGAACTTGCATTTTGGTAGCATTTTAGCAATGGCCCACTTTTGAACGTCACCCATTTGCCTACTGTGCAAGTTTCTGTTATAGGTGGTAGGATGTCTCTTATACCTTCGCCATGCTTTGTACTTAGCAGTAGCAGCCTCTCTACAACGAAAGCCAAACCAAGTCTGATCTGTAGGCTTCGTCACGGTGAGGAATGTGTTCTGTTGTAGATTAAGGATGTGTCCAGTCAACATCCCCTTGGAGAAGAGCATTCCAGTCGGTGGTGGCGAGCTCAGAGCGAAGGGCTGGCCAATTACCTCTTTCCCATAGCCAGGTTGTGCGTGTGGACTCCTCACCTCGTTCTGTTGGGATCTTAAGTATCGTAAAAACAGCCTTGTGGTCAAATGATCCAACGTAGCCGAGGGGTTGACAAGTGACTATACCTTCTGCCAGATCACTCACTACTGGGTCAAGGGAGGAGCCAGAGATGTGAGTAGGGAAATCAACAAAGTTTCTCATGTCAAACACTGCAAGAAGGTCATCAAAGTCCCTCTGTATAAGGTGCTGGTTGAGGTCACCAACAATTATGATATGTTGACAGTTGTGTTGTAGCAGAAGGGAGTCAATATTTTCCATTAGGAAGTTGATAGGGTCTGCATGTTGCCACTGAGGTCTGTACATCTATCTCTCTCTCTCCATCTGTCTATCTGTCTCTGTCTGCCTCTGTCTGTCTGTCTGTCTGTCTGTCTCTCTCTCTCTCTCTCTCTCTCTCTCTCTCTCTCTCTCTCTCTCTCTCACTTGCTATCATAATACCATCTATATAAACCAATATTAAAACACTCAGCATTGCTTCACATCATTTAGAAAATTAGAAACAAATCATTTAAAAAATTTTAGAAAGACACCATTTTGAAACCTATCACTGATATAACCTTCTTCTAAACGTTAAATTATCTCGAATTATTTCAAAACAATTTAGATTAAAATCTGAAGATAACATCATGTATCAGTATCAAAATGATTCAAAAATGATAATTTAGATTATGGCCATTTGAAACCAATTTAGACACTCACTCATTTAAAAATTAAGTATACTTTAGAGAGTTTCAAAATATTCAATTTAGAAGGAAAGCATTTTAAAAATTATTTAGAGACTATTTCTAAAACTTTGTTTAGACAATTTCAACACTGTTTATTTAGATGATTCAAAAACAGCTATAGACCATTTTGAAATAGTCAATATGAAAGTAGATCATTTCAAAACAATCATAATAGATATAAATAATTTCAAAACAGTATAGATATGGGCCTCTTCAAAACAGTTTTGATAAAGGATATTTCAAAACAATAATCATGGGTCAAGACCTAACATCACTGTGTATCTACACTTTATCTCTAAATAATTTAGAAGCAGAAAATGCGAAACAATTTAGATACAGTGTTAAAACACTTTAGATATAGACAATGTCAAAACACTTTAGATATAGACAATGTCAAAGCACTTTAGATACAGACAATGTCAAAATACTATAGATATAGACAATGTCAAAGCACTTTAGATACAGACAATGTCAAAATACTATAGATATAGACAACGTCAAAGCACTTTAGATATAGACAATGTCAAAACACTTTAGATATAGAGAATTTCAAAACACTTTAGATATAGACAATGCCAAAACACTTTAGATACAGACAATGTCAAAATACTATAGATATAGACAATGTCAAAGCACTTTAGATACAGACAATGTCAAAATACTATAGATATAGACAACGTCAAAGCACTTTAGATATAGACAATGTCAAAACACTTTAGATATAGAGAATTTCAAAACACTTTAGATATAGACAATCTCAAAACACTTTAGATATGGACAATGTCAAAACACTTTAGATATAGACAATGTCAAAATACTATAGATATAGACAATGTCAAAGCACTTTAGATACAGACAATGTCAAAACACTTTAGATATAGACAATCTCAAAACACTTTAGATATAGACAATCTCAAAACACTTTAGATATGGACAATGTCAAAACACTTTAGATATAGACATTGTCAAAATACTATAGATATAGACAACGTCAAAGCACTTTAGATATAGACAATGTCAAAACACTTTAGATATAAACAATTTCAAAATACTTTTAATATAGACAATGTCAAAATATTATAGATATAGACAATATCAAAACACTACAACTAGGGCCTATATGCACTAGAAGACAAAAAGAATGCAAATGTAATATATACAGACTTTACAAAAGCCTTCGACAAGTGTGACCATGGCGTAATAGCGCACAAAATGCGTGCTAAAGGAATAACAGGAAAAGTTGGTAGATGGATCTATAATTTCCTCACTAACAGAACACAAAGAGTGGTCGTCAACAGAGTAAAGTCAGAGGCAGTTACGGTGAAAAGCTCTGTTCCACAAGGCACAGTACTCGCTCCCATCTTGTTCCTCATCCTTATATCCGACATAGACAAGGGTGTCAGCCACAGCACCGTGTCTTCCTTTGCAGAAGACACCCGAATCTGCATGACAGTGTCTTCCATTGCAGACACTGCAAGGCTCCAGGCGGCCATCAACCAAATCTTTCTATGGGCTGCAGAAAACAATATGAAGTTCAACGATGAAAAATTTAAATTACTCCGATATGGTAAACATGAGGAAAATAAAACTTTATCAGAGTACAAGACAAATTCTGGCCACAAAATAGAGCGAGAAACCAACGTCAAAGACCTGGGAGTGATCATATCGGAGGATTTCACCTTCAAGGACCATAACATTGTATCAATCACAGCTGCTAGAAAAATGACAGGATGGATAATGAGAACCTTCAAAACTAGGGAGGCCAAGCTCATGATGACGCTCTTCAGGTCGCCTGTTCTATCTAGGCTGGAATATTGCTGCACACTAACAGCACCTTTCAAGTCAGGTGAAGTTGCTGACCTAGAAAATATACAGAGAACCTTCACGGCGCGCATAACGGAGATAAAACACCTCAATTACTGGGAGCGCTTGAGGTTCCTAAACCTGTATTCCCTGGAACGCAGGCGGGAGAGATACATGATTATATACACCTGGAAAATCCTAGAGGGACTAGTACCGAACTTGCACACGAAAATCACTCACTACGAAAGCAAAAGACTTGGCAGACGATGCAACATCCCCCCAATGAAAAGCAGAGGTGTCACTAGCACGTTAAGATACAGTACAGTAAGTGTAAGGGGCCCGAAACTGCTCAACTGCCTCCCTGCATACATAAGGGGGATTACCAATAGACCTCTAGCAGTCTTCAAGCTGGCACTGGACAAGCATCTAAAGTCGGTGCCTGACCAGCCGGGCTGTGGCCCGTACGTTGGATTGAGTGCAACCAGCAGTAACAGCCTGGTTGATCAGGCTCTGATCCACCATGAGGCCTGGTCACAGACCGGGCCGCGGGGGCGTTGACCCCCGGAACTCTCTCCAGGTAAACTCCAGGTAAACTTTAGATATAGACAATGTCAAAACACTTTAGATATAGACAATGTCAAAACACTTTAGATATAGACAATGTCAAAACACTTTAGATATAGACAATGTCAAAACACTTTAGATATAGACAACGCCAAAACACTTTAGATATAGACAATGTCAAAACACTTTAGATATAGACAATGTCAAAACACTTTAGATATAGACAATGTCAAAACACTTTAGATATAGACAATGTCAAAACACTTTAGATATAGACAATGTCAAAACACTTTAGATATAGACAATGTCAAAACACTTTAGATATAGACAATGTCAAAACACTTTAGATATAGACAATGTCAAAACACTTTAGATATAGACAATGTCAAAACACTTTAGATATAGACAATGTCAAAACACTTTAGATATAGACAATGTCAAAACACTTTAGATATAGACAATGTCGGATGAGTTGAGGTATAAACTATTTCAAAATAACTATAAACGAATTTTAATCAATATATTTATAAACGATTTCATAATAATTGTGAAAAATATCGTTTCAAAACAGCTGAGTAATAGATTATTTAGAAGCAATTTAGACAAACTGTTTCAAAACAATTTAGACACAGCATTTCAATACATAAAATTTCGATGGTGTCTAGGCGAGCGCAGTTTATATTCAATCTATTTCTAAACACATTATATAGATATAGACAAAGTCAAAATGACTTAGAATCATATAATTTCAAAACATTAAATTTAGATTGATATTTTATGAAAATTCGTAATTTACATATTGATAAATTTATAGTATTATTTAACGCAGATAAAAACTGTTACAAAACAATTGACAATTAGAGAATTTTAGAATTCTTTAGAATTAGATAATTTCAGAGCTTCTATTTCTAAGAGCATATAGTTGATATTAACATTTTCCAAATAATATAGAAATTTATGTTGTCTTTTATATCATAAGAAACCTGTTCCAGGTCCTGTTCCAGGTCCTGTTCCAGGTCCTGTTCCAGGTCCTGTTCCAGGTCCTGTTCCAGGTCCTGTTCCAGGTCCTGTTCCAGGTCCTGTTCCAGGTTCTGTTCCAGGTCCTGTTCCAGGTCCTGTTCCAGGTCCTGTTCCAGGTCCTGTTCCAGGTCCTGTTCCAGGTCCTGTTCCAGGTCCTGTTCCAGGTCCTGTTCCAGGTCCTGTTTCAGGTCCTGTTCCAGGTCCTGTTCCAGGTCCTGTTCCAGGTCCTGTTCCAGGTCCTGTTCCAGGCCCTGTTCCAGGTCCTGTTCCAGGTCCTGTTCCAGGTCCTGTTCCAGGTCCTGTTCCAGGTCCTGTTCCAGGTCCTGTTCCAGGTCCTGTTCCAGGTCCTGTTCCAGGTCCTGTTCCAGGTCCTGTTCCAGGTCCTGTTCCAGGTCCTGTTCCAGGTCCTGTTCCAAGTCCTGTTCCAGGTCCTGTTCCAAGTCCTGTTCCAGGACCTGTTCCAGGTAATGTTCCAGGTCCTAAGGACCGAAACGTTCGCTGGTGAACGTGCTCTAGTGCTTGCTCGCGTGTCTTTCTTCAACCTCTAGTCAACATCAAGAGCAAAACGTGGGTTACACAGCGTGCAGGCTGCTAGCACCAACAGCAAGGTTGATCAGTCTGGCAAATGGGTTGTCTGATGATGAGCTGGCCCACAGGGGGAGGGGGGTGGGGTTAGGAAAACCCTCGACACCCGTCACAGGTATGATAATGGTATGTTGAGGTCAACGAGTGGGAAGGACTCTCAGGATTACCTAATTCCAGGAACCCTGGAATTCTCAATTCCAGAAATTCTGGAATGCCAGTTCGAGGAATTCTGGAATGAGAGCCCTGGAATGGTGTCAGCTGTTGCCTTGCTTCTCTGCCTCGCTATTCTGACCTCTCACTGGAGGCCAGGTGACACAGTGCAGCCTCATTATTCTGATCTCTCACTGGAGGCCAGGTGACACAGTGCAGCCTCATTATTCTGATCTCTCACTGGAGGCCAGGTGACACAGTGCAGCCTCATTATTCTGACCTCTCACTGGAGGCCAGGTGACACAGTGCAGCCTCATTATTCTGACTTCTCACTGGAGGCCAGGCGACACAGTGCAGCCTCATTATTCTGACTTCTCACTGGAGACCAGGTGACACAGTGCAGCCTCATTATTCTGACTTCTCACTGGAGGCCAGGCGACAAAGTGCAGCCTCATTATTCTGACTTCTCACTGGAGGCCAGGTGACACAGTGCAGCCTCATTATTCTGACCTCTCACTGGAGGCCAGGCGACACAGTGCAGCCTCATTATTCTGACCTCTCACTGGAGGCCAGGTGACACAGTGCAGCCTCATTATTCTGATCTCTCACTGGAGGCCAGGCGACACAGTGCAGCCTCGTTATTCTGACCTCTCACTGGAGGCCAGGTGACACAGTGCAGTCTCGTTACTCTGACCTCTCACTGGAGGCCAAGTGACACAGTGCAGCCTCGTTATTCTGACCTCTCACTGGAGGCCAAGTGACACAGTGCAGCCTCGTTATTCTGACCTCTCACTGGAGGCCAGGTGACACAGTGTAGCCTCGTTACTCTGACCTCTCACTGGAGGCCAAGTGACACAGTGCAGCCTCGTTACTCTGACCTCTCACTGGAGGCCAGGTGACACAGTGCAGCCTCGTTATTCTGACCTCTCACTGGAGGCCAGGTGACACAGTGTAGCCTCGTTACTCTGACCTCTCACTGGAGGCCAGGTGACACAGTGCAGCCTCGTTATTCTGACCTCTCACTGGAGGCCAAGTGACACAGTGCAGCCTCGTTACTTTGACCTCTCACTGGAGGCCAGGTGACACAGTGCAGCCTCGTTATTCTGACCTCTCACTGGAGGCCAAGCGACACAGTGCAGCCTCGTTACTCTGACCTCTCACTGGAGGCCAGGTGACACAGTGCAGCCTCGTTATTCTGACCTCTCACTGGAGGCCAAGTGACACAGTGCAGCCTCGTTACTCTGACCTCTCACTGGAGGCCAGGTGACACAGTGCAGCCTCGTTATTCTGACCTCTCACTGGAGGCCAAGTGACACAGTGCAGCCTCGTTACTCTGACCTCTCACTGGAGGCCAAGTGACACAGTGCAGCCTCGTTACTCTGACCTCTCACTGGAGGCCAGGTGACACGAGCCAATGACGTCCAAGGTGAGGCCAGGTGATATTTAAATGTGTGAGACACTACAGGCTCGAACCTCTGTCCTCCCACACGAGACAAGAAACACTGCATTTGTAGGAAATACATCGGACTTCCACTGTAATTCTGACAGTGTATTAAAAGTCCACTGTAATATTGAAAATATATTGAAACACCAGAAAAACTGATTGTACCTTCATAGTAACACTGTGAAATACACTAGAGCACCACTGTCACACTGTGAAATACACTAGACCACCACTGTAACACTGAAACACACTAGACCACTGTAACACTGTGAATACACCAGACCACCCCTGTAACACTAGGAAATACACTAGACAGCCCCTGTAAGACAGGAAAATCCACTAGGCCACCACTGGAACACTGAGAAATACACTAGGCCACCACTGGAACACTGTGAAATGCAGTAGACCACCAATGTAACGCTGGGAAATACACTAAGCCACCACTGGAACACTTAGAAATGCACTAGGCCACCACTGGAACACTTAGAAATGCACTAGGCCACCACTGGAACACTGAGAAATACACTAGGCCACCGGAACACAGAAATACACTAGGCCACCACTGGAACACTGAGAAATACACTAGGCCACCACTGGAACACTGAGTAATACACTAGGCCACCACTGGAACACAGAAATACACTAGGCCACCACTGGAACACTGAGAAATACACTAGGCCACCACTGGAACACAGAAAAATACACTAGGCCACCACTGGAACACAGAAAAATACACTAGGCCACCACTGGAACACAGAAAAATACACTAGGCCACCACTGGAACACAGAAAAATACACTAGGCCACCACTGGAACACAGAAAAATACACTAGGCTACCACTGGAACACAGAAAAATACACTAGGCCACCACTGGAACACAGAAAAATACACTAGGCCACTACTGGAATACTGTGAAGTGCAGTAGACCACCAATGTAACACTGTAATCTGGAAAATATACGAGAATACCAAAGAAACATTGATCAAAATACCAACGGTAACAAAACCTTTGTAATAAAATAAAAATGATTTAAAACAAAATTTTAGTGAAGGAAAATAATTTAAAACGAAATTGCAGAATAAAACAGAAATATAAACCACTGCAGTTAAACCACATTAACATTAATCATACAAATAATTAAAACAATAAAATCCACTCAAGTATAATAATTTACACCAATCTTCATTAACTTATTACATTTAATCGGCAATTAGAAGAAATTCGCTTCATCATGACTCGGTTAAGGAAACTTTGATCAAAGTTGAATTGATGGATATTAAAATATGATAGATGGCGGGCGTGGATAGTGAATTATCTTATTAAAGAGAGAATGCTGTTGTGATGGAGAATCTCTGAGGCAAGATGGATTGATGGCAACTGTGGTTTAGGAGGAGAATAAATGGGAGGGATTGAGGGAGGGAGGGAAAGAGGGACGGTGGGTAAAAGGAGGGTGAGGGGGGAGAGGATAGAGGAAGAGAAATAAAAATGTTGGGGAAGGAGAGAGTTAGTTAGGAAAAGGCAGAGACAAACAGAGATAGATAGATAGATAGATAGATAGATAGAGAGAGAGAGAGAGAGAGAGAGAGAGAGAGAGAGAGAGAGAGAGAGAGAACATGTTCGTATAGCAGAATGATATTAACGAATTAAAGTTTGTTGACCAAATGAAATCACTGGCCCACAGACGGTTCCAACTTCGTCCTGTTCTCTATTTGCATGTTTCCTAACAACAAAAAGGCCTTGAAATGAGCTGATGTAGGTAACAGCTCATAGCTTGTAAATAAAATTAGGATTCCTTACCCTAACCTTGTAAAACCTTGTGTAAAAAAAAGACAGCAAGAGAATGAGAGAGAAAGAAAGAAAGAGAAAGAGTTCCACAAGGAAGTGTAATTGGACCAGTGTTGTGGAATGTTTACTTCAATGATCTTCGTCTCATCCCAGAATCCCATGCACATGCAGACGATTGTGACATTTACTTATCCAACAGAGGAAATGCC
>NC_091326.1:24876091-24888591 GCF_038502225.1 Cherax quadricarinatus
CTATCACCACCACCACTACTGTGACTATCACCACCACCACTACTGTAACTATCACCACCACCACTACTGTGACTATCACAACCACCACTACTGTGATGTAACTATCACAACCACCACTACTGTAACTATCACCACCACCTCTACTGTAACTATCACCAACACCACTACTGTAACTATCACCACCACCACTACTGTAACTATCACAACCACCACTACTGTAACTATCACAACCACCACTACTGTAACTATCACCACTGTAACTACTGTAACTATCACCACCACCACTACTGTAACTATCACCACCACCACTACTGTAACTATCACAACCACCACTACTGTAACTATCACAACCACCACTACTGTAACTATCACCACCACCACTACTTTAACTATCAGCACCACCACTACTGTAACTATCACCACCGCCACTACTGTAACTATCACAACCACCACTACTGTAACTATCACCACCACCACTACTGTAACTATCACCACCACCACTACTGTAACTATCACCACCACCACTACAATAACTATAACCACCACCACCACTACTGTAACTATCACCACCACCACTACTGTAACTATCACCACCACCACTACTGTAACTATCACCACCACCACTACTGTAACTATCACCACCACCACTACTGTAACTATCACAACCACCACTACTGTAACTATCACAACCACCACAACTGTAACTATCACCACCGTAACTACTGTAACTATCACCACCACCACTTCTGTAACTATCACCACCACCACTACTGTAACTATCACAACCACCACTACTGTAACTATCATAACCACCACTACTGTAACTATCACCACCACCACTTCTGTAACTATCACCACCACCACTACTGTAACTATCACCACCGCCACTACTGTAACTATCACAACCACCACTACTGTAACTATCACCACCACCACTACTGTAACTATCACCACCACCACTACTGTAACTATCACCACCACCACTACAGTAACTATCACCACCACCACTACTGTAACTATCACCACGACCACTACTGTAACTATCACCACCACCACTACTGTAACTATCACCACCACCACTACTGTAACTATCACAACCACCACTACTGTAACTATCACCACCACCACTACTGTAACTATCACCACCACCACTACTGTAACAATCACCACCACCACTACTGTAACTATCACCACCACCACTGCTGTAACTATTACCACCACTACTACTGTAACTATCACCACCACTACTACTGTAACTATCACCACCACTACTACTGTAACTATCACAACCACAACTACTGTAACTATCACCACCACCACTACTGTAACTATCACCACCACCACTACTGTAACTACCACCACCACTACTACTGTAACTATCATAACCACCACTACTGTAACTATCACCACCAAAACTACTGTAACTATCACCACCACCACTACTGTAACTATCACCACCAACACTACTGTAACTATCACCACCACCACTACTGTAACTATCACCACCTCCGCTACTGTAACTATCACAACCACCACTACTGTAACTATCACCACCACCACTACTGTAACTATCACCACCACCATAACTGTAACTATCACCACTACCACTACTGTAACTATCACCTCCCCTCTACTGTAACTATCACCACCGATACTATTGTAACTATCACCACCACCACTACTGTAACTATCACCACCACCACTACTGTAACTATCACCACCAACACTACTGTAACTATCACCAGTACCACTACTGTAACTATTACCACCACCACTACTGTATCACTACCTCCGCTATTTTAACTATCACCACCATCACTACTGTAACTATCATCACCACCACTACTGTAACTATCACCATCAATACTTCCGTAACTATAACCACCACCACTACTGTAACTATCACCATCAATACTTCCGTAACTATCACCACCACCACTACTGTAACTATCACCACAACCACAACTGTAACTATCACCATCACCTCTACTGTAACTATCACCACCATTGCAATTGTAGCTATCACCACCACTACTACTGCAACTATCACCACCACCACTGCTGTAACTATCACCACCATCACTGCTGTAACTATCACTACCACCACTACTGTAACTACCACCACCACCAATACTGCAACTATCACCTCCACCACAACTACTGTAACTATCATCACCACCACAACTGTAACTATGACCACCACCACAACTGTAACTATGACCACCACCACTACGATAATTATCACAATCACCACTACTGTAACTATCACCACCACAACAACTGTAACTATCAACACCACCACCACAACTGTAACTATCACCACCACCACAACTGTAACTATCATCACCACCACTACTGTAACTATGACCACCACCTCTACGATAATTATCACAATCACCACTACTGTAACTATCACCACCACAACAACTGTAACTATCAACACCACCACCACAACTGTAACTATCACCACCACCACAACTGTAACTATCATCACCACCACTACTGTAACTATCACCATCACCACTACTGTAACTATCACCACCACAACAACTGTAACTATCACCACCACCACAACTGTAACTATGACCACCACCACTACGATAATTATCACAATCACCACTACTGTAACTATCACCACCACAACAACTGTAACTATCAACACCACCACCACAACTGTAACTATCACCACCACCACAACTGTAACTATCATCACCACCACTACTGTAACTATCACCACCACCATAACTGTAAATAGCACCACCACCACTACTGTAACTATCACCACCAACACAACTGTAACTATAACCACCACCACTACTGTAACTATCACCACCACAACAACTGTAACTATCACCGTCACCACTATTGTAACTATCACCACAACCACTACTGTAACTATCATCACCACCACAACTGTAACTATCACCACCACCACTACTGTAACTATCGCCTCCCCTCTACTGTAACTATCACCACCACCACTATTGTAACTATCACCACCACCACTACTGTAACTATCAGCACCACCACAACTGTAACTATCACCACAATCACAACTGTAACTATCACCATCACCACTACTGTAACTATCACCACCATTGCTATTGTAGCTATCACCACCATTACTACTGCAACTATCACCACCACCACTTTTGTAACTATCACCACCATCACTACTGTAACTATCACTACCACCACTACTGTAACTACCACCACCACTAATACTGCAACTATCACCTCCACCACAACTACTGTAACTATCATCACCACCGATACTGTAACTATCACCATCACCACTACTGTAACTATCACCACCACAACAACTGTAACTATCACCACCACCACAACTGTAACAATGACCACCACCACTACGTTAATTATCACAATCACCACTACTGTAACTATCACCACCACAACAACTGTATCTATCAACTCCACCACCACAACTGTAACTATCACCACCCCCACAACTGTAACTATCACCACCACCACTACTGTAGCTATCACCACCACCACAACTGTAAATAACACCACCACCACTACTGTAACTATCACCACCAACACAACTGTAATTATAACCACCACCACTACTGTAACTATCACCACCACCACCACTACTGTAACTATCACCACCACCACAACTGTAACTATCACCATCACCACTATTGTAACTATCACCACCACCACAACTGTAACTATCACCACAACCACTTTTGTAACTATCACCACCACCACAACTGTAACTATCACCACCACCACTACTGTAACTATCACCTCCCCTCTACTGTAACTATCACCACCGCCACTATTGTAACTATCACCACCACCACTACTGTAACTATCACCACCACCACTACTGTAACTATCACCACCAACACTACTATAACTATCACCTCCCCTCTACTGTAATTATCACCACCGCCACTATTGTAACTATCACCACCACCACTACTGTAACTATCACCACCACCACTACTGTAACTATCACCACCAACACTACTGTAACTATCACCAGTATCACTACTGTAACTATTACCACCACCAATACTGTATCACTACCTCCGCTATTTTAACTATCACCACCAACACTACTGTAACTATCACCACCAACACTACTGTAGCTTTCACCACCACTATTGTAACTATTACCACCACCACTACTGTAACTATCATCACCACCACTATTGTAACTATCACCACCACCACTACTGTAACTATCACCACCACCACTATTGTAACTATCACCACCACCACTACTGTAACTATAACCACCACCACTACTGTAACTATCACCACGCCACTACTGTAACTATAACCACCACCACTACTGTAACTATCACCACCACCACTACTGTAACTATCACCACCACCACTACTGTAACTATCACCACGCCACTACTGTAACTATAACCACAACCACTACTGTAGCTATCACCACCACCACTACTGTACCTATCACCACCACCACTACTGTAACTATCACCACCACCACTACTATAACTATCACCACCACCACTACTATAACTATCACCACCACCACTACTGTAACTATCACCACCACCACTACTGTAACTATCACCACCACCACTACTGTAACTATCACCACCACCACTACTATAACTATCACCACCACCACTACTGTAACTATCACCACCACCACTACTGTAACTATCACCACCACCACTACTGTAACTATCACCACCACCACTACTATAACTATCACCACCACTACTACTGTAACTATCACCACCACCACTACTGTAACTATCACCACCACCACTACTGTAACTATCACCACCACCACTACTGTAACTATCACCACCACCACTACAGTAACTATCACCACCACCACTACTGTAACTATCACCACCAATACTACTGTAACTATCACCACCACCACTGCTGTAACTATCACCACCACCACTACTGTAACTATCATCACCACCTCTACTGTAACTATCACAACCACCACTACTGTAACTTTCACCACCACCACTACTGTAACTATCACAACCACCACTACTGTGACTATCACCACCACCACTACTGTAACTATCACCAGCACCACTACTGTAACTATCACCACCACCACTACAGGAACTATGACCACCACCACCACAACTGTAGCTATCACAACCACCTTTACTGTATCTATCACCACCACCACTACTGTAACTATCACAACCACCACTATTGTAACTATCACCACCACCACTACTGTAACTATCACCACCACCACTACTGTAACTATCACAACCACCACTACTGTAACTATCACCACCACCACTACTGTAACTATCACAACCACCACTACTGTAACTATCACCACCACCACTACTGTAACTATCACCACCACCACTAGTGTAACTATCACAACCACCACTCCTGTAACTATCACCACCACCACTACTGTGACTATCACCACCACCACTACTGTAACTATCACCACCACCACTACTGTGACTATCACAACCACCACTACTGTGATGTAACTATCACAACCACCACTACTGTAACTATCACCACCACCTCTACTGTAACTATCACCAACACCACTACTGTAACTATCACCACCACCACTACTGTAACTATCACAACCACCACTACTGTAACTATCACAACCACCACTACTGTAACTATCACCACCACCACTACTTTAACTATCAGCACCACCACTACTGTAACTATCACCACCGCCACTACTGTAACTATCACAACCACCACTACTGTAACTATCACCACCACCACTACTGTAACTATCACCACCACCACTACTGTAACTATCACCACCACCACTACAATAACTATAACCACCACCACCACTACTGTAACTATCACCACCACCACTACTGTAACTATCACCACCACCACTACTGAAACTATCACCACCACCACTACTGTAACTATCACCACCACCACTACTGCAACTATCACAACCACCACTACTGTAACTATCACAACCACCACAACTGTAACTATCACCACCGTAACTACTGTAACTATCACCACCACCACTTCTGTAACTATCACCACCACCACTACTGTAACTATCACAACCACCACTACTGTAACTATCACAACCACCACTACTGTAACTATCACCACCACCACTACTGTAACTATCACCACCACCACTACTGTAACTATCACCACCGATACTACTGTAACTATCACAACCACCACTACTGTAACTATCACCACCACCACTACTGTAACTATCACCACCACCACTACTGTAACTATCACCACCACCACTACAGTAACTATCACCACCACCACTACTGTAACTATCACCACCACCACTACTGTAACTATCACCACCACCACTACTGTAACTATCACCACCACCACTACTGTAACTATCACAACCACCACTACTGTAACTATCACCACCACCACTACTGTAACTATCACCACCACCACTACTGTAACTATCACCACCACCACTACTGTAACTATCACCACCACCACTGCTGTAACTATTACCACCACTACTACTGTAACTATCACCACCACTACTACTGTAACTATCACCACCACTACTACTGTAACTATCACAACCACAACTACTGTAACTATCACCACCACCACTACTGTAACTATCACCACCACCACTACTGTAACTACCACCACCACTACTACTGTAACTATCACAACCACCACTACTGTAACTATCACCACCAAAACTACTGTAACTATCACCACCACCACTACTGTAACTATCACCACCAACACTACTGTAACTATCACCACCACCACTACTGTAACTATCACCACCACCGCTACTGTAACTATCACAACCACCACTACTGTAACTATCACCACCACCACTACTGTAACTATCACCACCACCATAACTGTAACTATCACCACTACCACTACTGTAACTATCACCTCCCCTCTACTGTAACTATCACCACCGATACTATTGTAACTATCACCACCACCACTACTGTAACTATCACCACCACCACTACTGTAACTATCACCACCAACACTACTGTAACTATCACCAGTACCACTACTGTAACTATTACCACCACCACTACTGTATCACTACCTCCGCTATTTTAACTATCACCACCATCACTACTGTAACTATCATCACCACCACTACTGTAACTATCACCATCAATACTTCCGTAACTATAACCACCACCACTACTGTAACTATCACCATCAATACTTCCGTAACTATCACCACCACCACTACTGTAACTATCACCACAACCACAACTGTAACTATCACCATCACCTCTACTGTAACTATCACCACCATTGCAATTGTAGCTATCACCACCACTACTACTGCAACTATCACCACCACCACTGCTGTAACTATCACCACCATCACTGCTGTAACTATCACTACCACCACTACTGTAACTACCACCACCACCAATACTGCAACTATCACCTCCACCACAACTACTGTAACTATCATCACCACCACAACTGTAACTATGACCACCACCACAACTGTAACTATGACCACCACCACTACGATAATTATCACAATCACCACTACTGTAACTATCACCACCACAACAACTGTAACTATCAACACCACCACCACAACTGTAACTATCACCACCACCACAACTGTAACTATCATCACCACCACTACTGTAACTATGACCACCACCACTACGATAATTATCACAATCACCACTACTGTAACTATCACCACCACAACAACTGTAACTATCAACACCACCACCACAACTGTAACTATCACCACCACCACAACTGTAACTATCATCACCACCACTACTGTAACTATCACCATCACCACTACTGTAACTATCACCACCACAACAACTGTAACTATCACCACCACCACAACTGTAACTATGACCACCACCACTACGATAATTATCACAATCACCACTACTGTAACTATCACCACCACAACAACTGTAACTATCAACACCACCACCACAACTGTAACTATCACCACCACCACAACTGTAACTATCATCACCACCACTACTGTAACTATCACCACCACCACAACTGTAAATTGCACCACCACCACTACTGTAACTATCACCACCAACACAACTGTAACTATAACCACCACCACTACTGTAACTATCACCACCAATACAACTGTAACTATCACCATCACCACTATTGTAACTATCACCACAACCACTACTGTAACTATCACCACCACCACAACTGTAACTATCACCACCACCACTACTCTAACTATCACCTCCCCTCTACTGTAACTACCACCACCGCCACTATTGTAACTATCACCACCACCACTACTGTAACTATCACCACCACCACAACTGTAACTATCACCACAATCACAACTGTAACTATCACCATCACCACTACTGTAACTATCACCACCATTGCTATTGTAGCTATCACCACCATTACTACTGCAACTATCACCACCACCACTTTTGTAACTATCACCACCATCACTACTGTAACTATCACTACCACCACTACTGTAACTACCACCACCACCAATACTGCAACTATCACCTCCACCACAACTACTGTAACTATCATCACCACCGCTACTGTAACTATCACCACCGCCACTACTGTAACTATCACCACCACAACAACTGTAACTATCACCACCACCACAACTGTAACTATGACCACCACCACTACGTTAATTATCACAATCACCACTACTGTAACTATCACCACCACAACAACTCTATCTATCAACTCCACCACCACAACTGTAACTATCACCACCACCACAACTGTAACTATCATCACCACCACTACTGTAGCTATCACCACCACCACAACTGTAAATAACACCACCACCACTACTGTAACTATCACCACCAACACAACTGTAATTATAACCACCACCACTACTGTAACTATCACCACCACCACCACTACTGTAACTATCACCACCACCACAACTGTAACTATCACCATCACCACTATTGTAACTATCACCACCACCACAACTGTAGCTATCACCACAACCACTTTTGTAACTATCACCACCACCACAACTGTAACTATCACCACCACCACTACTGTAACTATCACCTCCCCTCTACTGTAACTATCACCACCGCCACTATTGTAACTATCACCACCACCACTACTGTAACTATCACCACCACCACTACTGTAACTATCACCACCAACACTACTGTAACTATCACCAGTATCACTACTGTAACTATTACCACCACCACTACTGTATCACTACCTCCGCTATTTTAACTATCACCACCAACACTACTGTAACTATCACCACCAACACTACTGTAGCTTTCACCACCACTATTGTAACTATTACCACCACCACTACTGTAACTATCACGACCATTACTGTAGCTATCGTCACCACCGCTACTATAACTATCACCACCAACACTACTGTAACTCTACCACCACTACTGTAACTATCACTACTGCCACTACTGTAACTATCACAGCCAACACTACTGTTACTATTACCACCACTACTGAAACTATCACAACCACCTCTACTGTAAATATTACCACCTCCACTACTGTAACTCTCACCACCACCACTACTGCTACCACCTCCACAACCACCACCACCACTACCACCACTACCACTACCACCACCACCACAACCACCACCGCTACTGATACTCTCACCGCCACGACTACTGATACCACCACCACTACTACTATCACCACTACTACTACTATCAGCACCACTACTGCTACTAGTACCGCCACCACCAACACTACTACTACTTCTACCACCACCTACACTACTTCTACGACCACCATCATCACCACCATCACTATTGAAGAATTGAGACACTTATGCAACACATGGGAATCTTTATTGTAATAAAGTTGGTAGAATTACCGACAATATGTAAAGTAAAAGGACACAAGTGCAACTAATGTGACATTTATTGTGGCAACGTTTCGCTCTCCAGGAGCTTTATCAAGCCATTACAAACAATACATGGACACAGAGGGTATATAAAGGCTCAGAGTGAGGTGAATACTAGTGAGGTACCATTTCGATGTTCACTAGTGGTAGTAGTAGTAGTAGTAGTAGTAGTGGTAGTGACAAAAGTAATACAATATGGTAGAGCAATTAATTCGTACATGAGTAAAAGGATATAAAAGCTATTACTTGGGTAACATAAAAATAGGTTGGACAAATATAAACTGGAATGAGGCAGCTTGTTTCAGTGTTCACTCTCTGTGCTTTGTGTAGTATAACAGGAGAGACTATGTGATGGCAGGGTTTACTGTTTTCAGGAGGATTCTTGCTAAGACTTCGGAGATGGTGAAGCTGCCGTTGTTTTGTTTAATTGTATTCGAAACAGCGATCAGTGCTGATTCAAGGCACTTGCGTGTGCGGAAATTATTTTCTTTTATCACTAATTGGGCGTCTCTGAATTTCATAAGATGATTGGTGGAATTTCGGTGTTGTACAAAGGCGTTGTTTAAGTTGTCGTTCCTACATGCGTATATGTGTTCATTGAGGCGGGTGTCGAGGTTTCTTGCTGTTTCACCTACGTAGATCTTGTCACAGCCTCCACAGGGTATAGTGTAAACTCCTGCATTGACTGGTTCGTGGTGCTTGGGTTTTGTCCTGGTTAGATCCTTTATTGAAGTGGTAGAAGCGATGGCGACTCTAGTGTTAGCTTGTGAAAGTACTTTTGAGACGTTTAGTGCAACCTGGCTGTTGGGAAGAATTATAACTTTGTTGGGAGCGGTGTTGATGCGTGGAGAATTGATGATCTGAAGAGCTCTTTTCTTGCAGTCTTTGATGAAAAATGAAGGAAATTGTAACTCAGTGAATGTTTGGTGAATGTAAGTACATTCCTCGTCAAGAAACTCAGGACTACAAATTCGGTATGCTCTTAGGAAAAACCCGATGATGATGCCTCTTTTGGTCTTGGTATTTTGACTGAAATAGAAGTGTGTGAGATCATTTTTATTGGTGGGTTTCCGATAAACTTGAAATCTTAGGTTGTTGTCTACTTTGTGAATGAGGACGTCGAGGAAAGGTAGCTTGTCATTGGACTCTTCTTCTAGTGTAAACTGGATCGCTGGTTCAACTGCGTTGAGCCTTGCCTGAAGATCCCGTACATCAAAACGTTTTGGAGTTATTACGAGGACATCGTCCACGTAACGTAACCAAGTGACGCTTGAAGGGATGATGTTGGCGAAGTGTTCGGACTCTAGGTGTTCCATGTATAAGTTGGCTAGGACGGCACTTATTGGGGACCCCATTCCCATGCAGTAGGTTTGTTTGTAGAGCTTGTTATTGAAGGAAAAACAGTTCAATCAAGTCAACAAAATCTCCGGGAGGTAAAGGAAGATTAAGGTCCTGGTTGACTTTACGTCGTAGAACCTCGATGGCTTTTTTGGTAGGTACTTTTCTGAAGAGGGAAGTCACATCCAAATTGCTTAGTTTCTTGTTACGGATGGAGAGGTTACGGATGCGGTTGAGAAGGTCGCCTGAGTGTTTAAGATGAGCGGGGCTGATGGTCCCCAGAAGGCAGGAAAGATGTTTGGCAAGAACTCCGGCTAGTTTGTGTGGAGCACTGCCTATTCCTGACGTGATTGGTCTGAGAGGAATATTGTGTTTATGGGTCTTGGGTAAACCATACATGTGTGCTGGTTTAGAGTTGCTTGGTAACAAGTACAGAAGTTTCTTCCCTTCTCTAGTGCGTTTGAGTATTTGTCTGGTTTTGTATAGAAAGTCTTTGGTGAGCGTCTCCCACTGTTGAGTGCTGATGGGTTCGTATGTAGATTGATCATTCAAAAGGTCCATCATTTTAGTGTTGTAGTCACTGGTGTTGAGTATGACGACTCCACCTCCTTTGTCGGCGGTGGTGACGATAATGTTGGGGTCGTTGGCGAGGTCCTTAAGGGCAGTGATGTATCTTCTAGGAAGATTAGAAGAAGGTTCACATAAAGCTGCAGTGAGAAGGCCCTGTATATAACCCTTCTGGAAGTTGCTGTCACTGTGTCTATGGTTCCTGGTAACAAGATTGAGTTGATAGTTAGGTTTGCGTATGTTGGTGGTAAATTTGAGTCCCAGACTCAGTGCTTGTTTCTCGTAGTCGGTTAAGGTGCGTGACGATAAGTTGTTTATCAGGGATTCGCGTCCCATTTCCTTCCATCGACTGTTAGTGCAGAGGTACTGAAGTTTGCGATTGAGTTTGATCTTCTGTTGGAGGTTAGCTGTGGTGACTGTGCTGAGAATATGCTCAGCAGTGTGTTGGTCAATCTGAAGACTGGCCCTCATATTCCTTGCAGTTTCAAAGGTTTCCTTAGCGATGTTAGAAAGTTCTTCGGCACAATCAGTTAAGTAAGCTTGGGTAGCTGGAGAGAAGGGGTGCTTGGAGTTGGATGTGACTTCCCTCTTCACAAAAGTACCTACCAAAAAAGCCATCGAGGTTCTACGACGTAAAGTCAACCAGGACCTTAATCTTCCTTTACCTCCCGGAGATTTTGTTGACTTGATTGAACCCTGTGTTAACTTCAACTGT
>NC_091326.1:24896091-24920663 GCF_038502225.1 Cherax quadricarinatus
GTTTCCAGAGATACTTTGTGGCAGTGTCTCTGCTAAACAATAACTGCACTCGCATTTGGGATTTGTACTGTTAAGTTCTATCTGCGGTCATTTGTACTCACAATATTTCATTGAAATATTGTGGGTACAATATTGTGGGTACAATATTGTGGGTACAATATTGTGGGTACACTATCTCAAGAGAAAAATAGAGTTCCTTTGTTAAGATAAGTTAAGGTTCTTCCCGGGGTAAGTAGAAAATCCAAGACAGTGTAGAGACCTTAACTTTATTCAGTGTTACTTACATGGCAACGCAGCTGAGATGTTCCTTATTTTATGGGTGGTTGTTCCTCTGGTCGTGGTAGTTGTCCCTATAATATTTGAGTGTTGTATGTTTTGGAAGCAACATCAGGGCACTGTTACCCTGACAGAGTCAACATCAGGGCACTGTTACCCTGACAGAACCAACATCAGGGCACTGTTACCCTGACAGAACCAACATCAGGGCACTGTTACCCTGACAGAGCCAACATCAGGGCACTGTTACCCTGACAGAACCAACATCAGGGCACTGTTACCCTGACAGAACCAACATCAGGGCACTGTTACCCTGACAGAACCAACATCAGGGCACTGTTACCCTGACAGAACCAACATCAGGGCACTGTTACCCTGACAGAGTCAACATCAGGGCACTGTTACCCTGACAGAACCAACATCAGGGCACTGTTACCCTGACAGAGCCAACATCAGGGCACTGTTACCCTGACAGAGCCAACATCAGAGCACTGTTACCCTGACAGAGCCAACATCAGAGCACTGTTACCCTGACAGAACCAACATCAGGGCACTGTTACCCTGACAGAACCAACATCAGGGCACTGTTACCATGACAGAGCCAACATCAGGGCACTGTTACCCTGACAGAACCAACATCAGCGCACTGTTACCATGACAGAGCCAACATCAGGGCACTGTTACCCTGACAGAGCCAACATCAGGGCACAGTTACCCTGACAGAACCAACACGTAACTTAAAATGGCGTTGAATCAGTGAGTTGCAAGAACAACGGCTGTCCCTGACTCCTAGCTCATAGCTACGATTAATTACAAAACTTTTGGCTCCTAGGTTAACTAACTCTTCTTGTCCCTTGAGGAAACTGAACTTAAATCAAAGTGAGCAAATCTGCTTTGAAATTCAAGAGTACTGAGAGCACAAAATATAATAAATGTATATTACAACTGATTGAATTGATTAGGAGAACGATTTCACTATACTCAGTATTTTGGTAAACATCAAACATTTTCATTGATAACGTTGACATTCATCAATTAGCGACGTAAACATGGTCTTATATGCAAATAATTAATTAGCCTATATAATTAAGGTAATAATTTATCTCTGATGAATACACTTTAATATTAGTTACTAATGAAAAAAATATCCGAAAAATGTTGAACGTGTGTCAGAGTGCAGCCCGAGGGATGTTGAATGTGTGTCAGAGTGCAGCCCGAGGGATGTTGAATGTGTGTCAGAGTGCAGCCCGAGGGATGTTGAATGTGTGTCAGAGTGCAGCCCGAGGGATGTTGAATGTGTGTCAGAGTGCAGCCCGAGGGATGTTGAATGTGTGTCAGAGTGCAGCCCGAGGGATGTTGAATGTGTGTCAGAGTGCAGCCCGAGGGATGTTGAACGTGTGTCAGAGTGCAGCTCGAGGGTTGTTGAATGTGTGTCAGAGTGCAGCCCGAGGGATGTTGAACGTGTGTCAGAGTGCAGCCCGAGGGATGTTGAACGTGTGTCAGAGTGCAGCCCGAGGGATGTTGAACGTGTGTCACAGTGCAGCCCGAGGGATGTTCAACGTGTGTCAGAGTGCAGCCCGAGGGATGTTCAACGTGTGTCAGAGTGCAGCCCGAGGGATGTTAAACGTGTGCCACAGTGCAGCCCGAGGGATGTTAAACGTGTGCCACAGTGCAGCCCGAGGGATGTTCAACGTGTGTCAGAGTACAGCCCGAGGGATGTTGAATGTGTGTCAGAGTGCAGCCCGAGGGATGTTGAACGTGTGTCACAGTGCAGCCCGAGGGATGTTGAACGTGTCACAGTGAAGCCCGAGGGATGTTCAACGTGTGTTACAGTGCTGCCCGAGGGATGTTGAACGTGTGTCACAGTGAAGCCCGAGGGATGTTGAACGTGTGTCACAGTGAAGCCCGAGGGATGTTGAACGTGTGTCACAGTGCAGCCCGAGGGATGATCAACATGTGTCACAGTGCAGCCCGAGGGATGATCAACGGGTGTCACAGTGCAGCCCGAGGGATGATCAACGGGTGTCACAGTGCAGCCCGAGGGATGATCAACATGTGTCACAGTGCAGCCCGAGGGATGATCAACATGTGTCACAGTGCAGCCCGAGGGATGATCAACATGTGTCACAGTGCAGCCCGAGGGATGATCAACATGTGTCACAGTGCAGCCCGAGGGATGATCAACGCAGGTAATTTATAAGTCTACTCTATCTTTCTCAAACTGTTTATGCAAATCTTCTGGTAGTTTGTTGTTCGTCTTGAGGATCTTCATCTCTGTTGCAGCTGGAAATATTACCTTCAATAGGGTCCAGTGAGATCTATTTATTGATTGTCCTGATGGCTTCCACTTAACACTTTTAGTTCGCACTTTCCCTGTGGTTCTGGAGAGACTTTGACAGCCCTCCGAATGAACCATTGAGTTCTACGACTCTCAATGTCTATGAGGATGATATCGTCAGGTGTCACCTAAGTCTAGTTAAACGGTTCTGATGCACCAATAATGTTCTCTCACTGAGGTAATGATAAAAACGCCACACCTTTCCTCATTTATAGAGAATTTTTCTTAAATGTATATATTTTCTTCTGTGAATATGGCCATCTTCGTGGTGTAGATCATCTGTCACCTTCCTGGAAATAAGCATTAGCACGGCCCGTCTTCCACTCAGTAAATGACTGGAGTTCATACTTCATAGTCGATGGAATTTCCAACGAATGTCAATGGGAGTTTATTTATTAGTTGATCAGCCTCCTCCAGGTCAGTATGATGTTCCGGCAGAAGCCGCTGAAGAACTTTCCTTGAGTAACGTCTGACCGTTCCATTCTTGTGGTCATAAAATCGGTCTTGTCTGGGTGCTCAGGGGTGATGAACTTTCATTCTCAGATGTCTTGATGCAAAAGGTCTTGAAGGTCTTGATTTCAGAAAATATATTTTTTATATATTGTGATCCAAATCTCCTAACTGCATAAAGGTTTCAGCAGATAAATCAATTCCAAATTAATTGTCCTGGTGCTGAGTCAGGTAAACAAGCAGACATAGACTTGGCATACAGGCTTTTCAGGATTATCTGTTAAAATTACAGGCCCAATATAACCTACACACGTTATATGAAATGGCATCATCAGGTGTGCAGTGTGTGGTGGTAACGGTGGGGGACCATGATGCATGGCCCTGGCACCGGTGGGGGACCAGGATGCATGGCCCTGGCACCGGTCTGACCACACATCACATAAACTTCAATACATTTCTTTACACATTGTGGACCATGCGTTATCCAAAAGGTTTGTCTGGTATGACACTAAGTATCGTGAGTCCTTCTCCCCCTGCCATGTAATGCAGCGTTATGGACGGTGCAAATTATAAGTTTTGTAAGATGGCCATCTTTAGTAAGAAAACTTTTGTGTTTGGTAAATTCTCTAAGAGCGATGTTTGGTTATCTACTTCGGCTTTTTAAAATACCATTATTTACATATAATCGCAGCCTTGTAATTATAACCGGCACTTTTCCCTCGAGGGTTACCTCCTTGATAATTTTCAGTTCTTCCTAATATCCCAGTTCCTGACTCTTAAAGCCCAATATTTTAAGGAATGATGGAACATATAAAATATTCCTGTCACTAATTTTGCCACATGAATTTCTGTAGGTTAGATTTTTTTATGTAAGTTGCAAATTTGAGCATTAAGTTGCAAGTGGTAGCAACTTCTGGTGCAGGAGTAATATTTATTTTCTGCAGTAGCTAATCAGTCTCTTGAACTAATTTGGTCCTCTTAAATCATAACTCATTCTTTACAAACTCACAAGGCAATAAATCTGTTGGATTATCCACGTCAGCTAAATGACAAAAATCAATAGTTTGTAAAGAATTAGTTAAGAAATTGTCTTGGATGTGGTCAGTCTTGGATGTGGTCAGTCTTGGATGTGGTCAGTCTTGGATGTGGTCAGTCTTGGATGTGGTCAGTCTTGGATGTGGTCAGTCTTGGATGTGGTCAGTCTTGGATGTGGTCAGTCATGGATGTGGTCAGTCTTGGATGTGGTCAGTCATGGATGTGGTCAGTCATGGATGTGGTCAGTCTTGGATGTGGTCAGTCATGGATGTGGTCAGTCATGGACGTGGTCAGTCATGGATGTGGTCAGTCATGGATGTGGTCAGTCATGGATGTGGTCAGTCATGGATGTGGTCAGTCATGGATGTGGTCAGTCATGGATGTGGTCAGTCATGGACGTGGTCAGTCTTGGACGTGGTCAGTCTTGGATACTCTGCTTTGACATACACGATCTTGCTGTTATTCCTGATTTACTGTAATACAACTTCATTATCAGAACATATTACTGCCTCAACTATATTTAAGTGAATTAAAGTATTGGTGATGTAAGCCGCTAAATCTGGCCCCAACATACATAGCAGTGAGCTCCAGCCAGTCCAAGCTCTCTGTTTAATCGGAGCAACTTTACCTCTAGAGTTAAAATATAATTTTGTTGTTTTTTGTGCAAATAATCATCTGGTTCATAAACCATACCACGGGCGGGATTGAACCCGCGGTCAGAGAGTCTCAAAACTCCAGACCGTCGCGTTAGCCACTAGACCAGCTAGCCACAATAAGATTTGTCCAACTAGGTATATTTCTACACCATAGGAAGGTTAGCATAGGCACCACTGTGACCACAAATTCTGGTTCATAACCTTTTACAGAGGAGTTACAGAATGTGTTGTTCACTTCTAGAATCTTAATCAGCTTCCTATCTGGGAAAATTTAGGTAAGCAAATCTTCTATTATCATGGGATAACTCGTTCCTTTGTTGCTTGAAACTTAATTTCCACGCTTCTTGTACCAGTTTATCTCTTACTGTGATCATTGTTATTAATCTTAAGTGATCGAATCATTTGCAGACTCCTGGTAACAAGTTCTCTTAGTTAAGTTGTTCTTTAAATCTGGTGTATTGGGTTTGATACTTAAGGAATCAGATATAATATCCCAATTCATACTTATTACTAAATAACCTAACTTCATCCTCATGACAACTTTCACTGATTATATCTTTAAGTGAAAAATAATTACCATTCCATTTTCTTAATGGTATGTTAGTCTCTTGCATTAGTTTATTGAACTCTTTGTAGGTCTTAATTAAATCTTTCTTACGTTGAATTACGAAAAAAAATAATCAATGTAGAATTGAGTATATTGTGTCCTCATGGACTGTTTCATATCTGACGATGCGACTATGTTGTTACCTGAAGAAAAAATGGACAACAAGTTGCCCCAAAAAACACACACTTTTGAATCTAAACACTTTAACTGGATCATTATGAACGCTAAGGTTCTCTGGCCAGACACCTTGCAAAGTTCTGGCTTTCCAACCATGAAAAATGACTTCGTATTGTCAGCTATTATGGTATGTTTATTAATTCTAAAAATAATTAAAATATCTCTTAATTTTTATGTTATTGACGTACCTATTATGTTTACCGTCACCCTCATCTCTTACGCTACAATTAGAAACAACGCGTTATGGTGTCTGTCTTTACACCATTATGAGGTAAACTTCTTTAATTTGGGTTTTCTAGTGAGATTTTTTTCCTTAATAAAGCTGTTAATTGATCTTGATTTATCTAATGTTATACAGTTTGTAGTTCAGGATGTTTGATTCGGGAAGTTGCGCTTCATTTGGCCATAATTCTTAGGTTAGGCTTGTCCAACATCCATGGGAATCTCACCCAATGTTGGTCATGTTCATATTTGTGTACCATCCCTGACATGTTGCTCACAGGAGAAATTTTCATGGAGGTAACTCACATTAGGGTTGATACCAATGATGTTCAGCTCCCACAATTTATGAAGTATTTGTTGTCATCAACAATTATTATTATTATTATTATAATAAAACAGAAGCGCTAAACCACAAGGGCTATACAGCTGTCGTCATCAAGACGTACCTAATACTGGGGGACTCTTTCTGTAGTGTCAGTACATCTCTTGAGATTATCCAGTCATAGTTTATTAGGCTGATGTTACAATGTGCAACATCCATAAAGTACAGACATCTCCAGAGAATACTAGAAGGTCAACTTATTGATCCCTCTCTGGTATTTATCTTGTTTCTGGTTTTGTAACAGTCAGAATATTCTAGTCCCGTTATCCATTAAAATTAAAAAAAAATCAGTATTGCTTTGGGATTACATCTGAATGAATATAAACTAACTAAATAAAATTTGGGATCTTTAATGCAAAACTTTTATGTATTTGGAATAATTTAGAATATAAGGCTCTACACTTCTCTTGTAATGCAATGTTAAATTGTACATACGGTAGTACAGTGCCAAGGGCACATTTCATGACTCATGAAATCGTAGTGACATGATTGCAAACAAACCATACTACGGGTGGGGCTTGAACCCGCGGGTTCAAGCCCCACCCGTGGTATGGTTTGGCATATTTCATAGCAGTACGAATCACAAGTACCGTCTGGTATGTTAATAGCAAGTATAAGAATAAACTATTATATACAAATGTATGTAAAAATATATATGTTCCAAGTGCTCGTTAAGTCTCAGTAAGACTCGACTCGATTTAGACGAAAACAGTGACTGATAAAGAATCAACAAACAATTTAATTTCTCGACCAATGAGGCAATCAAACAGCTTGCTTGAACAATAAGACGAACCATTCGCCAAACAGCAATAAAGTACAAAGCAGCAGCACAGCGACAGGAACAGGAAGACAAAAGAACGACCCTAATTGGGGACCTTCATCAGATCCTCCACAAAAAGCATAAAACTTCCTTCATACGGAATCTAGTTCAGCATAACCAAATCCCCGACTACGACAGTGAGTAGATGCCACAACAGAGTAGATCAGAAGCTTTAACGTAGGATCAAGGTTGAATAGAGTGTCTCCGCAACACAACTTCTGCAAAACGTAAAAAATCACCAAATCTGAATAATGTTCAGTTAACAAGAGTTATACAAAGTTACAAGAAGTTTTATTTTATGTTTCCAACGAAATAATACTCTACCAAAAACAGTCTAAATCACGAACAACAACCAGAAAGGAGAGAGAGATGCCTCTCGAACGAGAACCAGCTATATATAGAGAAGTCCTTCTCAAGCAAGAAGCAGATCTAGAGAGAGAGGGTGAAGTATAGACTGCAGCTACAACCTCAAGTGAGATCACCTGACAAGCCATTGCTTGCACGAGCAACGGCGCCTCACAACACTGTGTAATAAGCGGGCAGGTATTTAGCGAAGTAGTTTGCGAGTGCGGACAGCCAATCACAATTCTCCAACCAGCAAGCACAGTGAAAGACGTAAATGTAACATCCTAACTACACACATAAACTAATATAGTAAGTCATATAATATAAGGCAAAATATTTTTCATTTTAGGTATTAATGAAAACATCTTCAATATAAAATTATATGAAAGGGTAATACATACAAATATACAATGTGTCCCTTTCAGGAGCCACAACAGTTGAGAAATGATATATATCAGGTATTTTCCTAAAGTATTTAGCAATGAGATTCCATTTACGTTGTGTATACTGCTCAAAAATTATGAATAATAATAATAGGAATAAGACACTGAGGGACCAAATGGTCCATCAGTGTCATACTCCTCCTTGTCTGCTGGCTTCACTAAAACCTTTTGTGGTCTATCAGTGTCTTACTCCTCCTTGTTTGCTGGCTTCACTAATACCTTGTGTGGTCCGTCAGTGTCTCACTCCTCCTTGTCTGCTGGCTTCACTAATACCTTGTGTGGTCCATCAGTGTCTTACTCCTCCTTGTCTGCTGGCTTCACTAATACCTTGTGTGGTCCATCAGTGTCTTACTCCTCCTTGGCTGCTGGCTTCACTAATACCTTGTGTGGTCCATCAGTGTCTCACTCCTCCTTGTCTGCTGGCTTCACTAATACCTTGTGTGGTCCATCAGTGTCTTACTCCTCCTTGGCTGCTGGCTTCACTAATACCTTGTGTGGTCCATCAGTGTCTTACTCCTCCTTGGCTGCTGGCTTCACTAATACCTTGTGTGGTCCATCAGTGTCTTACTCCTCCTTGGCTGCTGGCTTCACTAATACCTTGTGTGGTCCATCAGTGTCTTACTCCTCCTTGGCTGCTGGCTTCACTAATACCTTGTGTGGTCCATCAGTGTCTTACTCCTCCTTGGCTGCTGGCTTCACTAATACCTTGTGTGGTCCGTCAGTGTCTCACTCCTCCTTGTCTGCTGGCTTCACTAATACCTTGTGTGGTCCATCAGTGTCTTACTCCTCCTTGGCTGCTGGCTTCACTAATACCTTGTGTGGTCCGTCAGTGTCTCACTCCTCCTTGTCTGCTGGCTTCACTAATACCTTGTGTGGTCCATCAGTGTCTTACTCCTCCTTGTCTGCTGGCTTCACTAATACCTTGTGTGGTCCATCAGTGTCTTACTCCTCCTTGGCTGCTGGCTTCACTAATACCGTGTGTGGTCCATCAGTGTCTTACTCCTCCTTGTCTGCTGGCTTCACTAATACCTTGTGTGGTCCATGAGTGTCTTACTCCTCCTTGTCTGCTGGCTTCACTAATACCTTGTGTGGTCCATCAGTGTCTTACTCCTCCTTGTCTGCTGGCTTCACTAATACCTTGTGTGGTCCATCAGTGTCTTACTCCTCCTTGTCTGCTGGCTTCACTAATACCTTGTGTGGTCCATCAGTGTCTTACTCCTCCTTGTCTGCTGGCTTCACTAAAACCGTGTGTGGTCCATCAGTGTCCTACTCCTCCTTGTCTGCTGGCTTCACTAATACCTTGTGTGGTCCATCAGTGTCTTACTCCTCCTTGGCTGCTGGCTTCACTAATACCTTGTGTGGTCCGTCAGTGTCTCACTCCTCCTTGTCTGCTGGCTTCACTAATACCTTGTGTGGTCCATCAGTGTCTTACTCCTCCTTGGCTGCTGGCTTCACTAATACCTTGTGTGGTCCGTCAGTGTCTCACTCCTCCTTGTCTGCTGGCTTCACTAATACCTTGTGTGGTCCATCAGTGTCTTACTCCTCCTTGTCTGCTGGCATCACTAATACCTTGTGTGGTCCATCAGTGTCTTACTCCTCCTTGGCTGCTGGCTTCACTAATACCCTGTGTGGTCCATCAGTGTCTTACTCCTCCTTGTCTGCTGGCTTCACTAATACCTTGTGTGGTCCATGAGTGTCTTACTCCTCCTTGTCTGCTGGCTTCACTAATACCTTGTGTGGTCCATCAGTGTCTTACTCCTCCTTGTCTGCTGGCTTCACTAATACCTTGTGTGGTCCATCAGTGTCTTACTCCTCCTTGTCTGCTGGCTTCACTAATACCTTGTGTGGTCCATCAGTGTCTTACTCCTCCTTGTCTGCTGGCTTCACTAAAACCGTGTGTGGTCCATCAGTGTCCTACTCCTCCTTGTCTGCTGGCTTCACTAATACCTTGTGTGGTCCATCAGTGTCTTACTCCTCCTTGTCTGCTGGCTTCACTAATACCTTGTGTGGTCCATCAGTGTCTTACTCCTCCTTGTCTGCTGGCTTCACTAATACCTTGTGTGGTCCATCAGTGTCTTACTTATTGTCTGCTGGCTTCACTAATACCTTGTGTGGTCCGTCAGTTTCTTACTCCTCCTTCTCTGCTGGCTTCACTAATACCTTGTGTGGTCCATCAGTGTCTCACTACTCCTTGTCTGCTGGCTTCACTAATACCTTGTGTGGTCAATCAGTGTCTTACTCCTCCTTGTCTGCTCGCCTCACTAATACCTTGTGTGGTCCGTCAGTGTCTTACTCCTCCTTGTCTGCTGGCTTCACTAATACCTTGTGTGGTCCATCAGTATTTTACTCCTCCTTGTCTGCTGGCTTCACTAATACCTTGTGTGGTCCGTCAGTGTCTTACTCCTCCTTGTCTGCTGGCCTCACTAATACCATATGTGGTCCATCAGTGTCTTATTCCTCCTTGTCTGCTGGCTTCATTAATACCTTGAGTGGCCCGTCAGTGTCTTGCTCCTCCTTGTCTGCTGGCTTCACTAATACCTTGTGTGGTCCATCAGTGTCTTACTTATTGTCTGCTGGCTTCACAAATACCTTGTGTGGTCCGTCAGTTTCTTACTCCTCCTTCTCTGCTGGCTTCACTAATACCTTGTGTGGTCCATCAGTGTCTCACTCCTCCTTGTCTGCTGGCTTCACTAATACCTTGTGTGGTCAATCAGTGTCTTACTCCTCCTTGTCTGCTGGCTTCACTAATACCTTGTATGGTCCTTCAGTGTCTTACTCCTAGTTGTGTGCTGGCTTGACTAATACCTTGTGTGGTCCATCAGTGTCTTACTCCTCCTTGTCTGCTGGCTTCACTAATACCTTGTGTGGTCCGTCAGTGTCTGACTCCTCCTTGTCTGCTGGCTTCACTAATACCTTGTGTGGTCCATGAGTGTCTTACTCCTCCTTGTCTGCTGGCTTCACTAATACCTTGTGTCGTCCATCAGTGTCTTACTCCTCCTTGTCTGCTGGCTTCACTAATACCTTGTGTGGTCCATGAGTGTCTTACTCCTCCTTGTCTGCTGGCTTCAGTAATACCGTGTGTGGTCCATCAGTGTCTTACTCGTCCTTGTCTGCTGGCTTCACTAATACCTTGTGTCGTCCATCAGTGTCTTACTCCTCCTTGTCTGCTGGCTTCACTAATACCTTGTGTGGTCCATCAGTGTCTTACTCCTCCTTGTCTGCTGGCTTCACTAATACCGTGTGTGGTCTGCCAGTGTCTTACTCCTCCTTGTGTGCTTTCTTCACTAATACCTTGTGTGGTCCATCAGTGTCTTACTCCTCCTTGTCTGCTGGCTTCACTAATACCTTGTGTGGTCCGTCAGTGTCTTACTCCTCCTTGTGTGCTTTCTTCACTAATACCTTGTGTGGTCCATCAGTGTCTTACTCCTCCTTGTCTGCTGGCTTCACTAATACCTTGTGTGGTCCGTCAGTGTCTTACTCCTCCTTGTCTGCTTTCTTCACTAATACCTTGTGTTGTCTTTCAGTGTCTTACTCCTCCTTGTCTGCTGGCTTCACTAATACCTTGTGTGCTCCATCAGTGTCTTACTCCTGCTTGGCTGCTGGCTTCACTAATACCTTGAGTGGCCCATCAGTGTCTTTCTCCTTCTTGTCTGCTGGCTTCACTAATACCTTGTGTGGTCCATCAGTGTCTTACTCCTCCTTGTCTGCTGGCTTCACTTATACCTTGTGTGGTCCATGAGTGTCTTACTCCTCCTTGTCTGCTGGCTTCACTAATACCTTGTGTGGTCCATCAGTGTCTTACTCCTCCTTGGCTGCTGGCTTCACTAATACCTTGTGTGGTCCATCAGTGTCTTACTCCTCCTTGTCTGCTGGCTTCACTAATACCTTGTGTGGTCCATCAGTGTCTTACTCCTCCTTGGCTGCTGGCTTCACTAATACCTTGTGTGGTCCATCAGTGTCTTACTCCTCCTTGTCTGCTGGCTTCACTAATACCTTGTGGGGTCCATTAGTGTCTTACTCCTCCTTGTCTGCTGGCTTCACTTATACCTTGTGTGGTCCATGAGTGTCTTACTCCTCCTTGTCTGCTGGCTTCACTTATACCTTGTGTGGTCCATCAGTGTCTTACTCCTCCTTGTCTGCTGGCTTCACTAATACCTTGTGTGGTCCATCTGTGTCTTACTCCTCCTTGGCTGCTGGCTTCACTAATACCTTGTGGGGTCCATTAGTGTCTTACTCCTCCTTGTCTGCTGGCTTCACTAATACCTTGTGTGGTCCATCAGTGTCTCACTCCTCCTTGTCTGCTGGCTTCACTAATACCTTGTGTGGTCTGTCAGTGTCTTACTCCTCCTTGTCTGCTGGCTTCACTAATACCTTGTGTGGTCTGTCAGTGTCTTACTCCTCCTTGTGTGCTGGCTTCACTAATACCTTGTGTGGTCCATCAGTGTCTTACTCCTCCTTGTCTGCTGGCTTCACTAATACCTTGTGTGGTCCATCAGTGTCTTACTCCTCCTTGTCAGCTGGCTTCACTAATACCTTGTGTGGTCCATCAGTGTCTTACTCCTCCTTGGCTGCTGGCTTCACTAATACCGTGTGTGGTCCATCAGTGTCTTACTCCTCCTTGTCTGCTGGCTTCACTAATACCTTGTGTGGTCCATGAGTGTCTTACTCCTCCTTGTCTGCTGGCTTCACTAATACCTTGTGTGGTCCATCAGTGTCTTACTCCTCCTTGTCTGCTGGCTTCACTAATACCTTGTGTGGTCCATCAGTGTCTTACTCCTCCTTGTCTGCTGGCTTCACTAATACCTTGTGTGGTCCATCAGTGTCTTACTCCTCCTTGTCTGCTGGCTTCACTAAAACCGTGTGTGGTCCATCAGTGTCCTACTCCTCCTTGTCTGCTGGCTTCACTAATACCTTGTGTGGTCCATCAGTGTCTTACTCCTCCTTGGCTGCTGGCTTTACTAATACCTTGTGTGGTCCGTCAGTGTCTCACTCCTCCTTGTCTGCTGGCTTCACTAATACCTTGTGTGGTCCATCAGTGTCTTACTCCTCCTTGGCTGCTGGCTTCACTAATACCTTGTGTGGTCCGTCAGTGTCTCACTCCTCCTTGTCTGCTGGCTTCACTAATACCTTGTGTGGTCCATCAGTGTCTTACTCCTCCTTGTCTGCTGGCATCACTAATACCTTGTGTGGTCCATCAGTGTCTTACTCCTCCTTGGCTGCTGGCTTCACTAATACCCTGTGTGGTCCATCAGTGTCTTACTCCTCCTTGTCTGCTGGCTTCACTAATACCTTGTGTGGTCCATGAGTGTCTTACTCCTCCTTGTCTGCTGGCTTCACTAATACCTTGTGTGGTCCATCAGTGTCTTACTCCTCCTTGTCTGCTGGCTTCACTAATACCTTGTGTGGTCCATCAGTGTCTTACTCCTCCTTGTCTGCTGGCTTCACTAATACCTTGTGTGGTCCATCAGTGTCTTACTCCTCCTTGTCTGCTGGCTTCACTAAAACCGTGTGTGGTCCATCAGTGTCCTACTCCTCCTTGTCTGCTGGCTTCACTAATACCTTGTGTGGTCCATCAGTGTCTTACTCCTCCTTGTCTGCTGGCTTCACTAATACCTTGTGTGGTCCATCAGTGTCTTACTCCTCCTTGTCTGCTGGCTTCACTAATACCTTGTGTGGTCCATCAGTGTCTTACTTATTGTCTGCTGGCTTCACTAATACCTTGTGTGGTCCGTCAGTTTCTTACTCCTCCTTCTCTGCTGGCTTCACTAATACCTTGTGTGGTCCATCAGTGTCTCACTACTCCTTGTCTGCTGGCTTCACTAATACCTTGTGTGGTCAATCAGTGTCTTACTCCTCCTTGTCTGCTCGCCTCACTAATACCTTGTGTGGTCCGTCAGTGTCTTACTCCTCCTTGTCTGCTGGCTTCACTAATACCTTGTGTGGTCCATCAGTATTTTACTCCTCCTTGTCTGCTGGCTTCACTAATACCTTGTGTGGTCCGTCAGTGTCTTACTCCTCCTTGTCTGCTGGCCTCACTAATACCATATGTGGTCCATCAGTGTCTTATTCCTCCTTGTCTGCTGGCTTCATTAATACCTTGAGTGGCCCGTCAGTGTCTTGCTCCTCCTTGTCTGCTGGCTTCACTAATACCTTGTGTGGTCCATCAGTGTCTTACTTATTGTCTGCTGGCTTCACAAATACCTTGTGTGGTCCGTCAGTTTCTTACTCCTCCTTCTCTGCTGGCTTCACTAATACCTTGTGTGGTCCATCAGTGTCTCACTCCTCCTTGTCTGCTGGCTTCACTAATACCTTGTGTGGTCAATCAGTGTCTTACTCCTCCTTGTCTGCTGGCTTCACTAATACCTTGTATGGTCCTTCAGTGTCTTACTCCTAGTTGTGTGCTGGCTTGACTAATACCTTGTGTGGTCCATCAGTGTCTTACTCCTCCTTGTCTGCTGGCTTCACTAATACCTTGTGTGGTCCGTCAGTGTCTGACTCCTCCTTGTCTGCTGGCTTCACTAATACCTTGTGTGGTCCATGAGTGTCTTACTCCTCCTTGTCTGCTGGCTTCACTAATACCTTGTGTCGTCCATCAGTGTCTTACTCCTCCTTGTCTGCTGGCTTCACTAATACCTTGTGTGGTCCATCAGTGTCTTACTCCTCCTTGTCTGCTGGCTTCAGTAATACCGTGTGTGGTCCATCAGTGTCTTACTCGTCCTTGTCTGCTGGCTTCACTAATACCTTGTGTCGTCCATCAGTGTCTTACTCCTCCTTGTCTGCTGGCTTCACTAATACCTTGTGTGGTCCATCAGTGTCTTACTCCTCCTTGTCTGCTGGCTTCACTAATACCGTGTGTGGTCTGCCAGTGTCTTACTCCTCCTTGTGTGCTTTCTTCACTAATACCTTGTGTGGTCCATCAGTGTCTTACTCCTCCTTGTCTGCTGGCTTCACTAATACCTTGTGTGGTCCGTCAGTGTCTTACTCCTCCTTGTGTGCTTTCTTCACTAATACCTTGTGTGGTCCATCAGTGTCTTACTCCTCCTTGTCTGCTGGCTTCACTAATACCTTGTGTGGTCCGTCAGTGTCTTACTCCTCCTTGTCTGCTTTCTTCACTAATACCTTGTGTTGTCTTTCAGTGTCTTACTCCTCCTTGTCTGCTGGCTTCACTAATACCTTGTGTGCTCCATCAGTGTCTTACTCCTGCTTGGCTGCTGGCTTCACTAATACCTTGAGTGGCCCGTCAGTGTCTTTCTCCTTCTTGTCTGCTGGCTTCACTAATACCTTGTGTGGTCCATCAGTGTCTTACTCCTCCTTGTCTGCTGGCTTCACTTATACCTTGTGTGGTCCATGAGTGTCTTACTCCTCCTTGTCTGCTAGCTTCACTAATACCTTGTGTGGTCCATCAGTGTCTTACTCCTCCTTGGCTGCTGGCTTCACTAATACCTTGTGTGGTCCATCAGTGTCTTACTCCTCCTTGTCTGCTGGCTTCACTAATACCTTGTGTGGTCCATCAGTGTCTTACTCCTCCTTGGCTGCTGGCTTCACTAATACCTTGTGTGGTCCATCAGTGTCTTACTCCTCCTTGTCTGCTGGCTTCACTAATACCTTGTGGGGTCCATTAGTGTCTTACTCCTCCTTGTCTGCTGGCTTCACTTATACCTTGTGTGGTCCATGAGTGTCTTACTCCTCCTTGTCTGCTGGCTTCACTTATACCTTGTGTGGTCCATCAGTGTCTTACTCCTCCTTGTCTGCTGGCTTCACTAATACCTTGTGTGGTCCATCAGTGTCTTACTCCTCCTTGGCTGCTGGCTTCACTAATACCTTGTGGGGTCCATTAGTGTCTTACTCCTCCTTGTCTGCTGGCTTCACTAATACCTTGTGTGGTCCATCAGTGTCTCACTCCTCCTTGTCTGCTGGCTTCACTAATACCTTGTGTGGTCTGTCAGTGTCTTACTCCTCCTTGTCTGCTGGCTTCACTAATACCTTGTGTGGTCTGTCAGTGTCTTACTCCTCCTTGTGTGCTGGCTTCACTAATACCTTGTGTGGTCCATCAGTGTCTTACTCCTCCTTGTCTGCTGGCTTCACTAATACCTTGTGTGGTCCATCAGTGTCTTATTCCTCCTTGTCTGCTGGCTTCACTAATACCTTGTGTGGTCTGTCAGTGTCTTACTCCTCCTTGTGTGCTGGCTTCACTAATACCTTGTGTGGTCCATCAGTGTCTTACTCCTCCTTGTCTGCTGGCTTCACTAATACCTTGTGTGGTCCATCAGTGTCTTATTCCTCCTTGTCTGCTGGCTTCACTAATACCTTGTGTGGTCCATCAGTGTCTTACTCCTCCTTGTCTGCTGGCTTCACTAATACCTTGTGTGGTCCGTCAGTGTCTTATTCCTCCTTGTCTGCTGGCTTCACTAATACCTTGTGTGGTCTGTCAGTGTCTTACTCCTCCTTGTGTGCTGGCTTCACTAATACCTTGTGTGGTCCATCAGTGTCTTACTCCTCCTTGTCTGCTGGCTTCACTAATACCTTGTGTGGTCCATCAGTGTCTTATTCCTCCTTGTCTGCTGGCTTCACTAATACCTTGTGTGGTCCGTCAGTGTCTTACTCCTCCTTGTCTGCTGGCTTCACTAATACCTTGTGTGGTCCATCAGTGTCTTACTCCTCCTTGTCTGCTGGCTTCACTAATACCTTGTGTGGTCCATCAGTGTCTTATTCCTCCTTGTCTGCTGGCTTCACTAATACCGTGTGTGGTCCATCAGTGTCTTACTCCTCCTTGTCTGCTGGCTTCACTAATACCTTGTGTGGTCCATCAGTGTCTTATTCCTCCTTGTCTGCTGGCCTCACTAATGCCTTGTGTGGTCCATCAGTGTCTTATTCCTCCTTGTCTGCTGGCTTCACTAATACCTTGTGTGGTCTGTCAGTGTCTTACTCCTCCTTGTCTGCTGGCTTCACTAATACCTTGTGTGGTCTGTCAGTGTCTTACTCCTCCTTGTGTGCTGGCTTCACTAATACCTTGTGTGGTCCATCAGTGTCTTACTCCTCCTTGTCTGCTGGCTTCACTAATACCTTGTGTGGTCCATCAGTGTCTTATTCCTCCTTGTCTGCTGGCTTCACTAATACCTTGTGTGGTCTGTCAGTGTCTTACTCCTCCTTGTGTGCTGGCTTCACTAATACCTTGTGTGGTCCATCAGTGTCTTACTCCTCCTTGTCTGCTGGCTTCACTAATACCTTGTGTGGTCCATCAGTGTCTTATTCCTCCTTGTCTGCTGGCTTCACTAATACCTTGTGTGGTCCATCAGTGTCTTACTCCTCCTTGTCTGCTGGCTTCACTAATACCTTGTGTGGTCCGTCAGTGTCTTATTCCTCCTTGTCTGCTGGCTTCACTAATACCTTGTGTGGTCTGTCAGTGTCTTACTCCTCCTTGTGTGCTGGCTTCACTAATACCTTGTGTGGTCCATCAGTGTCTTACTCCTCCTTGTCTGCTGGCTTCACTAATACCTTGTGTGGTCCATCAGTGTCTTATTCCTCCTTGTCTGCTGGCTTCACTAATACCTTGTGTGGTCCGTCAGTGTCTTACTCCTCCTTGTCTGCTGGCTTCACTAATACCTTGTGTGGTCCATCAGTGTCTTACTCCTCCTTGTCTGCTGGCTTCACTAATACCTTGTGTGGTCCATCAGTGTCTTATTCCTCCTTGTCTGCTGGCTTCACTAATACCGTGTGTGGTCCATCAGTGTCTTACTCCTCCTTGTCTGCTGGCTTCACTAATACCTTGTGTGGTCCATCAGTGTCTTATTCCTCCTTGTCTGCTGGCCTCACTAATGCCTTGTGTGGTCCATCAGTGTCTTATTCCTCCTTGTCTGCTGGCTTCACTAATACCTTGTGTGGTCCATCAGTGTCTTATTCCTCCTTGTCTGCTTGCTTCACTAATACCTTGTGTGGTCTGTCAATTTCTTACTCCTCCTTGTCTGCTGGCTTCACTAATACCTTGTGTGGTCCTGACATACAGTTAACCATTTCATAGTATTGACTGTCCATATCAGTTAAATATCCAGTTTCATGTAGACAGGGTCTCAAAGAGTTGCATTAAGGTTCTTAAAACATGATCGTTTAACACTGTCTTGTGAGAGCCTTGATTAAACAAGGCATTAATATTTTCTGTATCTAGTTCCAAATAATCTATAACACCTGCTACTGGTAAGGCAGCGTTAGCTACACCATATTTAATAATTTTTCAGATAATTTAACACTAGTAACTGCAGGTTCATTTTCTCTATCTGCATTAACTTTGCATAGCACCTCTTAGTGTTTCCCTTTAGTACAGTTTCTGCGTGTAGACACTTAACACTTTAGTACAGTTTCTGCGTGTAGACACTTGACACTTTGGTACAATTTCTGCGTGTAGACACTTAACACTTTGGTACAGTTTCTGCGTGTAGACACTTAACACTTTAGTACAGTTTCTGCGTGTAGACACCTAACACTTTGGTACAGTTTCTGCGTGTAGACACTTGACACTTTGGTACAGTTTCTGCGTGTAGACACTTAACACTTTGGTACAGTTTCTGCGTGTAGACACTTGACACTTTGGTACAGTTTCTGCGTGTAGACACTTAACACTTTGGTACAGTTTCTGCGTGTAGACACTTAACACTTTGGTACAGTTTCTGCGTGTAGACACTTAACACTTTGGTACAGTTTCTGCGTGTAGACACTTGACACTTTAGTACAGTTTCTGCGTGTAGACACTTAACACTTTAGTACAGTTTCTGCGTGTAGACACTTGACACTTTGGTACAGTTTCTGCGTGTAGACACTTAACACTTTGGTACAGTTTCTGCGTGTAGACACTTAACACTTTAGTACAGTTTCTGCGTGTAGACACCTAACACTTTGGTACAGTTTCTGCGTGTAGACACTTGACACTTTGGTACAGTTTCTGCGTGTAGACACTTAACACTTTAGTACGGTTTCTGCGAGTAGACATTTAACACTTTGGTAAAGTTTCTGCGTGTAGACACTTAACACTTTGGTACAGTTTCTGCGTGTAGACACTTGACACTTTGATACAGTTTCTGCGTGTAGACACTTAACACTTTAGTACAGTTTCTGCGTGTAGACACTTAACACTTTGGTACAGTGTCTGCATGTAGACACTTAACACTTTGGTACAGTTTCTGCGTGTAGACACTTGACACTTTGGTACAGTTTCTGCGTGTAGACACTTAACACTTTAGTACAGTTTCTGCGTGTAGACACTTAACACTTTGGTACAGTTTCTGCGTGTAGACACTTAACACTTTGGTACAGTTTCTGCGTGTAGACACTTAACACTTTAGTACAGTTTCTGCGTGTAGACACTTAACACTTTGGTACAGTTTCTGCGTGTAGACACTTAACACTTTAGTACAGTTTCTGCGTGTAGATCTCAGTAGTAGTACCAGTTTCTAGCAACCAGTTACCAGTAACCAGTGTACCAGTAGATGACTCACTACCAACCGTCTGTGTGAATCATTGACTGTATTCATATTGCTGCTGACCATAGCAGGATTTCAAACACCCTCACCCGTAGGCACTATGGGTCTGTCAGAGAGAGACAGGTCGGCTGTTGGCGCTTCCCATACTTCCCGTTATATATTATATGTACTACCAGCCACGTATCGAAAACCCACATGACAAATGGTGGCACCGGTGTGGGCGTGGATTTAAGGGTATTTCAGACGTTAGAAGATTGTGGGTTGCCGGCAGGTCAGAGGTGAACCGTCTCAGCCACCACCCTGTGTACTCCAGCCTGCAAGCCTGTTGCAGCCGTTTTTCAAGCTTCCTGGCTTAGTTCGTGTGCTAATTGCTTCAATCTCCGAGGGGTTGACCAGGATTTTGCAATTAAGCCAGCCAAGCCATACTGTGGAAGTGAACGCTAGTCAGCCTGCCTCAGCCTACCATCCAGCCTGTCTCCTGTCATCCACCTGCTCCTTCATGTTGTGTGCAACGTTACACGTCTTCCAGTCAGCCATTCTCGTGGGTTAAGCCAGTCAGTCAACCCAGCTTCTAACCCAGCTGAGAGAGAGAAGTAAGCCACGCAAGTTCCTCTGAAGTATTGTTTCATATATCGCTTGTGCTTGGATGCTGGTAAGAGTGGTCTTCATCATCCCTGTGGCATTGTGATTTAGTTAAGCCACCTTGTGTGTGGTGAGAAGTGCGTGGCAGTGAGAGCACACAGGGCCAGCTTGTTCTGCTGCCCCCACCACCACCCGCCACTATTCACTCATCTACCTGTGGGGTTTTTTCCACCCTTGTACCGGGTCCTAGTACTGTTTTGGCTCACATAATTGGTCAAGCGATTGTAGCTGGCGCCAGTGATAAAGCCAGTTATGTGAGTTCACCGAGAAAGCGCATTTCTTCCGACAACAGTGTGAGTGTAGGAGGCATAATCATCAGCACAGGACGTCTTCTCATCACTAGTCATCCCGTCTTCTACTCCAGACTTCAGTGATAATTTTCTAGAGACATTTTCCTGCATTTAAAGACATTTGCGTGTGTGAAACATTTACAGTGAATTTCTTGTGTACTCTAAGTCTTGTGTTTTCAGTGAAGACTCAGTGTTTCTTTGACTCATTATTTTTGCAATATTTTTCAGTGTTATCACTCATCTCTTGTGTTTCATTTTTATAATTTTTATCTGTGTTTTTTTTATGCTATTCTATGTCTGTAGTAAGTATTATTGTGTAATGTACCAGTCAGTCACTCCGTGTGAAGCAATTATTTTTTTTTATTTATCTTGTGTTCTTTCAGCATTGTATTCTCCAGTATTTGTCGTATACCAAATTATCCATTTATTTCTATGTGTGTCTTTTTTCGTACACCAGCAGTGTCTCATTCCCTGATATTTTCGCACACTTGTCTACCATTATTTTTGCCAGCAATTTTTGTCGTATCAGTCACAGCAAGATTTTGTTGTAAGAATATACTAAAAAAATGAATAAGTGAATATGTTGAGTGTGCCCCACCACTTGTAAGTGTTGTGTGCCCCACGACTTGTAAGTGTTGTGTGCCCTGCCACTTGTAAGTGTTGTGTGCCCCACCACTTGTAAGTGTTGTGTGCCCTGCCACTTGTAAGTGTTGTGTGCCCCACCACTTGTAAGTGTTGTGTGCCCCACCACTTGTAAGTGTTGTGTGCCCCACCACTTGTAAGTGTTGTGTGCCCCACCACTTGTAAGTGTTGTGTGCCCTGCCACTTGTAAGTGTTGTGTGCCCCACCACTTGTAAGTGTTGTGTGCCCCACCACTTGTAAGTGTTGTGTGCCCCACCACTTGTAAGTGTTGTGTGCCCCACCACTTGTAAGTGTTGTGTGCCCTGCCACTTGTAAGTGTTGTGTGTCCCGCCACTTGTAAGTGTTGTGTGCCCCGCCACTTGTAAGTGTTGTGTGCCCTGCCACTTGTAAGTGTTGTGTGTCCCGCCACTTGTAAGTGTTGTGTGCCCCGCCACTTGTAAGTGTTGTGTGCCCTGCCACTTGTAAGTGTTGTGTGCCCCGCCACTTGTAAGTGTTGTGTGCCCCGCCACTTGCAAGTGTTGTGTGCCCCGCCACTTGTAAGTGTTGTGTGCCCCGCCACTTGTAAGTGTTGTGTGCCCCACCACTTGTAAGTGTTGTGTGCCCCGCCACTTGTAAGTGTTGTGTGCCCCGCCACTTGTAAGTGTTGTGTGCCCCACCACTTGTAAGTGTTGTGTGCCCCGCCACTTGTAAGTGTTGTGTGCCCCGCCACTTGTAAGTGTTGTGTGCCCCGCCACTTGTAAGTGTTGTGTGCCCCACCACTTGTAAGTGTTGTGTGCCCCGCCACTTGTAAGTGTTGTGTGCCCCGCCACTTGTAAGTGTTGTGTGCCCCACCACTTGTAAGTGTTGTGTGCCCCGCCACTTGTAAGTGTTGTGTGCCCCGCCACTTGTAAGTGTTGTGTGCCCCGCCACTTGTAAGTGTTGTGTGCCCCACCACTTGTAAGTGTTGTGTGCCCCACCACTTGTAAGTGTTGTGTGCCCCGACACTTGTAAGTGTTGTGTGCCCCGCCACTTGTAAGTGTTGTGTGCCCCGCCACTTGTAAGTGTTGTGTGCCCCGCCACTTGTAAGTGTTGTGTGCCCCGCCACTTGTAAGTGTTGTGTGCCCCGCCACTTGTAAGTGTTGTGTGCCCCGCCACTTGTAAGTGTTGTGTGCCCCACCACTTGTAAGTGTTGTGTGCCCCGCCACTTGTAAGTGTTGTGTGCCCTGCCACTTGTAAGTGTTGTGTGCCCTGCCACTTGTAAGTGTTGTGTGCCCCGCCACTTGTAAGTGTTGTGTGCCCCGCCACTTGTAAGTGTTGTGTGCCCCGCCACTTGTAAGTGTTGTGTGCCCCGCCACTTGTAAGTGTTGTGTGCCCCGCCACTTGTAAGTGTTGTGTGCCCCACCACTTGTAAGTGTTGTGTGCCCCGCCACTTGTAAGTGTTGTGTGCCCCGCCACTTGTAAGTGTTGTGTGCCCTGCCACTTGTAAGTGTTGTGTGCCCCGCCACTTGTAAGTGTTGTGTGCCCCGCCACTTGTAAGTGTTGTGTTCCCCACCACTTGTAAGTGTTGTGTGCCCCGCCACTTGTAAGTGTTGTGTGCCCCGCCATTTGTAAGTGTTGTGTGCCCCGCCACTTGTAAGTGTTGTGTGCCCCGCCACTTGTAAGTGTTGTGTGTGCCCCGCCACTTGTAAGTGTTGTGTGCCCCGCCACTTGTAAGTGTTGCGTGCCCCGCCACTTGTAAGTGTTGTGTGCCCCGCCACTTGTAAGTGTTGTGTGCCCCGCCACTTGTAAGTGTTGTGTGCCCCGCCACTTGTAAGTGTTGTGTGCCCCGCCACTTGTAAGTGTTGTGTGTGCCCCGCCACTTGTAAGTGTTGTGTGCCCCGCCACTTGTAAGTGTTGTGTGCCCCGCCACTTGTAAGTGTTGTGTGCCCCGCCACTTGTAAGTGTTGTGTGCCCCGCCACTTGTAAGTGTTGTGTGCCCCACCACTTGTAAGTGTTGTGTGCCCCGCCACTTGTAAGTGTTGTGTGCCCCGCCACTTGTAAGTGTTGTGTGCCCTGCCACTTGTAAGTGTTGTGTGCCCCGCCACTTGTAAGTGTTGTGTGCCCCGCCACTTGTAAGTGTTGTGTTCCCCACCACTTGTAAGTGTTGTGTGCCCCGCCACTTGTAAGTGTTGTGTGCCCCGCCATTTGTAAGTGTTGTGTGCCCCGCCACTTGTAAGTGTTGTGTGCCCCGCCACTTGTAAGTGTTGTGTGTGCCCCGCCACTTGTAAGTGTTGTGTGCCCCGCCACTTGTAAGTGTTGCGTGCCCCGCCACTTGTAAGTGTTGTGTGCCCCGCCACTTGTAAGTGTTGTGTGCCCCGCCACTTGTAAGTGTTGTGTGCCCCGCCACTTGTAAGTGTTGTGTGCCCCGCCACTTGTAAGTGTTGTGTGTGCCCCGCCACTTGTAAGTGTTGTGTGCCCCGCCACTTGTAAGTGTTGTGTGCCCCGCCACTTGTAAGTGTTGTGTGCCCCGCCACTTGTAAGTGTTGTGTGCCCCGCCACTTGTAAGTGTTGTGTGCCGCGCCACTTGTAAGTGTTGTGTGCCCCGCCACTTGTAAGTGTTGTGTGCCCCGCCACTTGTAAGTGTTGTGTCCCCCGCCACTTGTAAGTGTTGTGTGCCCCGCCACTTGTAAGTGTTGTGTGCCCCGCCACTTGTAAGTGTTGTGTGCCCCGCCACTTGTAAGTGTTGTGTGCCCCGCCACTTGTAAGTGTTGTGTGCCCCGCCACTTGTAAGTGTTGTGTGCCCCGCCACTTGTAAGTGTTGTGTGCCCCGCCACTTGTAAGTGTTGTGTGCCGCGCCACTTATAAGTGTTGTGTGCCCCGCCACTTGTAAGTGTTGTGTGCCCCGCCACTTGTAAGTGTTGTGTGCCCCAGTGTTGAGTGCCCCGGCACTTGTAAGCGTTGTGTGCCCCGCCACTTGTAAGTGTTGTGTGCCCCGCCACTTGTAAGTGTTGTGTGCCCCGCCACTTGTAAGTGTTGTGTGCCCTGCCACTTGTAAGTGTTGTGTGCCCCGCCACTTGTAAGTGTTGTGTGCCCCACCACTTGTAAGTGTTGTGTGCCCCGCCACTTGTAAGTGTTGTGTGCCCCGCCACTTGTAAGTGTTGTGTGCCCCGCCACTTGTAAGTGTTGTGTGCCCCGCCACTTGTAAGTGTTGTGTGCCCCGCCACTTGTAAGTGTTGTGTGCCCCGCCACTTGTAAGTGTTGTGTGCACCGCCACTTGTAAGTGTTGTGTGCCCCGCCATTTGTAAGTGTTGTGTGGAAATAAGTGTTGTGTGCCCCGCCATACTGTAAGTGTTTGTGTGCCCGCCATTGTTAAGTGTTGTGTGCCCCGCCAGTTGTAAGTGTTAAGTGTGTGTCCCGCCACTGTGTGTTGCCCCCGCCACTTGAAGTGTTGTGTGCCCCGCCCGCCCCTTGGGAGGTTTTGTGCCCTTGCTAACTTGTGTTGTTGTGCCCTGCCCAGACTTGTAAGGTGTTGTGTCGCCCTTGTAAAGTGTTGCGTGCCGCCTTACTTGTAAGTGTTGTGTGCCCCGCCACCACTTGTAAGTGTTGTGTGCTTGCCACGCCTTGTAAGTGTTGTGTGCCCCGCCACTTGTAAAGGTGTTGTGTGCCCCTTGCCACTTGTAAGTTGTGTGTGCCCCGCCACCCCTTGTAAGTGTTGTGCTAGCCACTTGTAAAGGTGTTGTGTGCGTACAGGGGTGTTGTGGGTGCCCCTACGTAAGTGTTGTGTCCCGCCACTTGTAGTGTTGTGTGCCCCGCCATTT
>NC_091326.1:24920763-24938263 GCF_038502225.1 Cherax quadricarinatus
GATTGGGAGAGTGCACGACCTCATGATGTATGAGTGGGGGAGTGCACGACCTCATGATGTATGAGTGGGAGAGTGCACGACCTCATGATGTATGGGTGGAGAGTGCACGACCTCATGATGTATGAGTGGGGGAGTGCACGACCTCATGATGTATGAGTGGGAGAGTGCACGACCTCATGATGTATGAGTGGGAGAGTGCACGACGTCATGATGTATGAGTGGGAGAGTGCACGAACTCATGATGTATGAGTGGGGGAGTGCACGACCTCATGATGTATGAGTGGGAGAGTGCACGACGTCATGATGTATGAGTGGGAGAGTGCACGACCTCATGATGTATGAGTGGGAGAGTGCACGACCTCATGATGTATGAGTGGGAGAGTGCACGACCTCATGATGTATGAGTGGGAGAGTGCACGACCTCATGATGTATGAGTGGGAGAGTGCACGACGTCATGATGTATGAGTGGGAGAGTGCACGACCTCATGATGTATGAGTGGGAGAGTGCACGACCTCATGATGTATGAGTGGGAGAGTGCACGACCTCATGATGTATGAGTGGGAGAGTGCACGACCTCATGATGCATGAGTGGGAGAGTGCACGACCTCATGATGTATGAGTGGGAGAGTGCACGACCTCATGATGTATGAGTGGGAGAGTGCACGACCTCATGATGTATGAGTGGGAGAGTGCACGACCTCATGATGTATGAGTGGGAGAGTGCACGACCTCATGATGTATGAGTGGGAGAGTGTACGACCTCATAATGTATGAGTGGGAGAGTGTACGACCTCATGATGTATGAGTGGGAGAGTGCACGACCTCATGATGTATGAGTGGGAGAGTGCATGACCTCATGATGTATGAGTGGGAGAGTGTACGACCTCATGATGTATGAGTGGGGGAGTGCACGACCTCATGATGTATGAGTGGGAGAGTGTACGACCTCATGATGTATGAGTGGGAGAGTGTACGACCTCATGATGTATGAGTGGGGGAGTGCACGACCTCATGATGTATGAGTGGGAGAGTGTACGACCTCATGATGTATGAGTGGGAGAGTGTACGACCTCATGATGTATGAGTGGGGGAGTGCACGACCTCATGATGTATGAGTGAGGGAGTGTACGACCTCATGATGTATGAGTGAGAGAGTGTACGACCTCATGATGTATGAGTGGGGGAGTGCACGACCTCATGATGTATGAGTGGGGGAGTGCACGACCTCATGATGTATAAGTGGGAGAGTGCACGACCTCATGATGTATGAGTGGGAGAGTGTACGACCTCATGATGTATGAGTGGGAGAGTGTACGACCTCATGATGTATGAGTGGGGGAGTGCACGACCTCATGATGTATGAGTGAGGGAGTGCACGACCTCATGATGTATAAGTGGGAGAGTGCACGACCTCATAATGTATGAGTGGGGAATGCACGACCTCATGATGTATAAGTGGGAGAGTGCACGACCTCATGATGCATGAGTGGGAGAGTGTACGACCTCATGATGTATGAGTGGGAGAGTGCACGACCTCATGATGTATGAGTGGGGGAGTGCACGACCTCATGATGTATAAGTGGGAAAGTGCACGACCTCATGATGTATGAGTGGGAGTGTGTACGACCTCATGATGTATGATTGGGAGTGTGCACGACCTCATGATGTATGAGTGCGGGAGTGCACGACCTCATGATGTATAAGTGGGAGAGTGCACGACCTCATGATGTATGAGTGGGAGAGTACGACCTCATGCTGCATGAGTGGGAGAGTGCACGACCTCATGATGTGTAAGTGGGAGAGTGCACGACCTCATGATGTATAAGTGGGAGAGTGCACGACCTCATGATGTATGAGTGGGAGAGTGCACGATCTCATGATGTATAAGTGGGAGAGTGCACGACCTCATGATGTATAAGTGGGAGAGTGCACGACCTCATTGTGTATAAGTGGGAGAGTGCACGACCTCATGATGTATAAGTGGGAGAGTGCACGACCTCATGATGTATAAGTGGGAGAGTGCACGATCTCATGATGTATAAGTGGGAGAGTGCACGACCTCATGATGTATAAGTGGGAGAGTGCACGACCTCATGATGTATAAGTGGGAGAGTGCACGACCTCATGATGTATAAGTGGGAGAGTGCACGACCTCATGATGTATAAGTGGGAGAGTACACGACCTCATGATGTATAAGTCGGAGAGTGCACGACCTCATGATGTATGAGTGGGAGAGTGCACGACCTCATGATGTATAAGTGGGAAAGTGCACGACCTCATGATGTATGAGTGGGAGAGTGCACGACCTCATTATGTATAAGTGGGAGAGTGCACGACCTCATTATGTATAAGTGGGAGAGTGCACGACCTCATTATGTATGAGTGGGAGAGTGCACGACCTCATTATGTATGAGTGGGAGAGTGCACGACCTCATGATGTATGAGTGGGAGAGTGCACGACCTCATGATGTACAATAGCTGCACGGAGGTCGAGGACGGTTTAAGGGTAGGAGGTGGAAATTTTGATTCTAGGAGCGCCCAGTGCCACACACCTCACCACATTTACCCAGCATAAGAAAGAATAAACATTAAAGAAGGATAGAGTATTATCATAATATTAGTTAAAAAATTAAAGCGTGGCACTAGAACCTGCATATGACATTTAGGTTAACGTAATTATAGAATATAGCGGAGGTGCAGACATGTCCAGCGAGGTGACTGTATCTTCCGTCACACTGATCCTGGAGGTGCAGACATGTCCAGCGAGGTGACTGTATCTTCCTTCACACTGATCCTGGAGGTGCAGACATGTCCAGCGAGGTGACTGTATCTTCCGTCACACTGATCCTGGAGGTGCAGACATGTCCAGCGAGGTGACTGTATCTTCCGTCACACTGATCCTGGAGGTGCAGACATGTCCAGCGAGGTGACTGTATCTTCCGTCACACTGATCCTGGAGGTGCAGACATGTCCAGCGAGGTGACTGTATCTTCCGTCACACTGATCCCGGAGGTGCAGACATGTCCAGCGAGGTGACTGTATCTTCCGTCACACTGATCCCGGAGGTGCAGACATGTCCAGCGAGGTGACTGTATCTTCCGTCACACTGATCCTGGAGGTGCAGACATGTCCAGCGAGGTGACTGTATCTTCCGTCACACTGATCCCGGAGGTGCAGACATGTCCAGCGAGGTGACTGTATCTTCCGTCACACTGATCCCGGAGGTGCAGACATGTCCAGCGAGGTGACTGTATCTTCCGTCACACTGATCCTGGAGGTGCAGACATGTCCAGCGAGGTGACTGTAACTTCCGTCACACTGATCCCGGAGGTGCAGACATGTCCAGCGAGGTGACTGTATCTTCCGTCACACTGATCCCGGAGGTGCAGACATGTCCAGCGAGGTGACTGTATCTTCCGTCACACTGATCCTGGAGGTGCAGATATGTCCAGCGAGGTGACTGTAACTTCCGTCACACTGATCCCGGAGGTGCAGACATGTCCAGCGAGGTGACTGTAACTTCCATCACACTGATCCCGGAGGTGCAGACATATCCATCGAGGTGACTGACTTGTCACACTGATCCTGGAGGTGCAGACATGTCCAGCGAGGTGACTGTAACTTCCGTCACACTGATCCTGGAGGTGCAGACATGTCCAGCGAGGTGACTGTAACTTCCGTCACACTGATCCTGGAGGTGCAGACATGTCCAGCGAGGTGACTGTAACTTCCGTCACACTGATCCCGGAGGTGCAGACATGCCCAGCGATCTTCCTTCACACTGATCCTGGAGGTGCAGACATGTGTGATAACTTCCGTCACACTGATCCTGGAGGTGCAGACATGTCCAGCGAGGTGACTGTAACTTCCGTCACACTGATCCTGGAGGTGCAGACATGTCCAGCGAGGTGACTGTAACTTCCGTCACACTGATCCCGGAGGTGCAGACATGTCCAGCGAGGTGACTCTAGGTGCAGACTTCCAGCGAGGTGACGTCACACTGATCCTGGAGGTGCAGACATGTCCAGCGAGATGACTGTAACTTCCGTCACACTGATCCTGGAGGTGCAGACATGTCCAGCGAGGTGACTGTAACTTCCGTCACACTGATCCTGGAGGTGCAGACATGTCCAGCGAGGTGACTGTATCTTCCTTCACACTGATCCTGGAGGTGCAGACATGTCCAGCGAGGTGACTGTATCTTCCGTCACACTGATCCTGGAGGTGCAGACATGTCCAGCGAGGTGACTGTAACTTCCGTCACACTGATCCCGGAGGTGCAGACATGTCCAGCGAGGTGACTGTATCTTCCGTCACACTGATCCCGGAGGTGCAGACATGTCCAGCGAGGTGACTGTATCTTCCGTCACACTGATCCTGGAGGTGCAGACATGTCCAGCGAGGTGACTGTATCTTCCGTCACACTGATCCCGGAGGTGCAGACATGTCCAGCGAGGTGACTGTATCTTCCGTCACACTGATCCCGGAGGTGCAGACATGTCCAGCGAGGTGACTGTATCTTCCGTCACACTGATCCCGGAGGTGCAGACATGTCCAGCGAGGTGACTGTATCTTCCGTCACACTGATCCTGGAGGTGCAGACATGTCCAGCGAGGTGACTGTAACTTCCGTCACACTGATCCTGGAGGTGCAGACATGTCCAGCGAGGTGACTGTAACTTCCGTCACACTGATCCTGGAGGTGCAGACATGTCCAGCGAGGTGACTGTAACTTCCGTCACACTGATCCCGGAGGTGCAGACATGTCCAGCGAGGTGACTGTAACTTCCGTCACACTGATCCTGGAGGTGCAGACATGTCCAGCGAGGTGACTGTATCTTCCGTCACACTGATCCCGGAGGTGCAGACATGTCCAGCGAGGTGACTGCAACTTCCGTCACACTGCTGGAGGTGCAGACATGTCCAGCGAGGTGACTGTATCTTCCGTCACACTGATCCCGGAGGTGCAGACATGTCCAGCGAGGTGACTGTATCTTCCGTCACACTGATCCCGGAGGTGCAGACATGTCCAGCGAGGTGACTGTAACTTCCGTCACACTGATCCCGGAGGTGCAGACATGTCCAGCGAGGCGACTGTATCTTCCGGTCCAGCGAGGTGACTGTAACTTCCGTCACACTGATCCCGGAGGTGCAGACATGTCCAGCGAGCGAGGTGACTGTATCTTCCGTCACACTGATCCCGGAGGTGCAGACATGTCCAGCGAGGTGACTGTAACTTCCGTCACACTGATCCCGGAGGTGCAGACATGTCCAGCGAGGTGACTGTAACTTCCGTCACTGTCTGGAGGTGCAGACATGTCCAGCGAGGTGACTGACTTCCGTCACACTGATCCTGGAGGTGCAGACATGTCCAGCGAGGTGACTGACTTCCGTCACACTGATCCTGGAGGTGCAGACATGTCAGCGAGCTGTCTGCAACTTCCGTCACACTGATCCTGGAGGTGCAGACATGTCCAGCGAGGTGACTGTATCTTCCGTCACACTGATCCCGGAGGTGCAGACATGTCCAGCGAGGTGACTGTAACTTCCGTCACACTGATCCTGGAGGTGCAGACATGTCCAGCGAGGTGACTGTAACTTCCGTCACACTGATCCTGGAGGTGCAGACATGTCCAGCGAGGTGACTGTATCTTCCGTCACACTGATCCCGGAGGTGCAGACATGTCCAGCGAGGTGACTGTATCTTCCGTCACACTGATCCCGGAGGTGCAGACATGTCCAGCGAGGTGACTGTAACTTCCGTCACACTGATCCTGGAGGTGCAGACATGTCCAGCGAGGACTGTGACTGTATCCTTCCGTCACACTGATCCCGGAGGTGCAGACATGTCCAGCGAGGTGACTGTAACTTCCGTCACACTGATCCCGGAGGTGCAGACATGTCCAGCGAGGTGACTGTAACTTCCGTCACACTGATCCTGGAGGTGCAGACATGTCCAGCGAGGTGACTGTAACTTCCGTCACACTGATCCCGGAGGTGCAGACATGTCCAGCGAGGTGACTGTATCTTCCGTCACACTGATCCTGGAGGTGCAGACATGTCCAGCGAGGTGACTGTAACTTCCGTCACACTGATCCTGGAGGTGCAGACATGTCCAGCGAGGTGACTGTAACTTCCGTCACACTGATCCCGGAGGTGCAGACATGTCCAGCGAGGTGACTGTATCTTCCGTCACACTGATCCCGGAGGTGCAGACATGTCCAGCGAGGTGACTGTAACTTCCGTCACACTGATCCTGGAGGTGCAGACATGTCCAGCGAGGTGACTGTAACTTCCGTCACACTGATCCCGGAGGTGCAGACATGTCCAGCGAGGTGACTGTATCTTCCGTCACACTGATCCCGGAGGTGCAGACATGTCCAGCGAGGTGACTGTATCTTCCGTCACACTGATCCCGGAGGTGCAGACATGTCCAGCGAGGTGACTGTAACTTCCGTCACACTGATCCTGGAGGTGCAGACATGTCCAGCGAGGTGACTGTAACTTCCGTCACACTGATCCCGGAGGTGCAGACATGTCCAGCGAGGTGACTGTAACTTCCGTCACACTGATCCTGGAGGTGCAGACATGTCCAGCGAGGTGACTGTAACTTCCGTCACACTGATCCTGGAGGTGCAGACATGTCCAGCGAGGTGACTGTAACTTCCGTCACACTGATCCCTGGAGGGAGGTGCAGACATGTCCAGCGAGGTGACGAGGTGACTGTATCTTCCGTCACACTGATCCCGGAGGTGCAGACATGTCCAGCGAGGTGACTGTAACTTCCGTCACACTGATCCCGGAGGTGCAGACATGTCCAGCGAGGTGACTGTATCTTCCGTCACACTGATCCTGGAGGTGCAGACATGTCCAGCGAGGTGACTGTAACTTCCGTCACACTGATCCCGGAGGTGCAGACATGTCCAGCGAGGTGACTGTATCTTCCGTCACACTGATCCTGGAGGTGCAGACATGTCCAGCGAGGTGACTGTAACTTCCGTCACACTGATCCTGGAGGTGCAGACATGTCCAGCGAGGTGACTGTAACTTCCGTCACACTGATCCTGGAGGTGCAGACATGTCCAGCGAGGTGACTGTAACTTCCGTCACACTGATCCCGGAGGTGCAGACATGTCCAGCGAGGTGACTGTAACTTCCGTCACACTGATCCTGGAGGTGCAGACATGTCCAGCGAGGTGACTGTATCTTCCGTCACACTGATCCTGGAGGTGCAGACATGTCCAGCGAGGTGACTGTAACTTCCGTCACACTGATCCTGGAGGTGCAGACATGTCCAGCGAGGTGACTGTAACTTCCGTCACACTGATCCTGGAGGTGCAGACATGTCCAGCGAGGTGACTGTAACTTCCGTCACACTGATCCTGGAGGTGCAGACATGTCCAGCGAGGTGACTGTAACTTCCGTCACACTGATCCTGGAGGTGCAGACATGTCCAGCGAGGTGACTGTAACTTCCGTCACACTGATCCAGGAGGTGCAGACATGTCCAGCGAGATGACTGTAACTTCCGTCACACTGATCCCGGAGGTGCAGACATGCCCAGCGAGGTGACTGTATCTTCCGTCACACTGATCCTGGAGGTGCAGACATGTCCAGCGAGGTGACTGTAACTTCCGTCACACTGATCCCGGAGGTGCAGACATGTCCAGCGAGGTGACTGTATCTTCCGTCACACTGATCCTGGAGGTGCAGACATGTCCAGCGAGGTGACTGTAACTTCCGTCACACTGATCCTGGAGGTGCAGACATGTCCAGCGAGGTGACTGTAACTTCCGTCACACTGATCCTGGAGGTGCAGACATGTCCAGCGAGGTGACTGTAACTTCCGTCACACTGATCCCGGAGGTGCAGACATGTCCAGCGAGGTGACTGACTTCCGTCACACTGATCCTGGAGGTGCAGACATGTCAGCGAGGTGACTGTAACTTCCGTCACACCCTGGAGGTGCAGACATGTGCGAGGTGACATGTCACACTGCGAGGTGACTGTACTGTCTTCCGTCACACTGATCCCGGAGGTGCAGACATGTCCAGCGAGGTGACTGACTTCCGTCACACTGATCCTGGAGGTGCAGACATGTCCAGCGAGGTGACTGTAACTTCCGTCACACTGATCCTGGAGGTGCAGACATGTCCAGCGAGGTGACTGTAACTTCCGTCACACTGATCCTGGAGGTGCAGACATGTCCAGCGAGGTGACTGTAACTTCCGTCACACTGATCCCGGAGGTGCAGACATGTCCAGCGAGGTGACTGTATCTTCCGTCACACTGATCCCGGAGGTGCAGACATGTCCAGCGAGGTGACTGTATCTTCCGTCACACTGATCCTGGAGGTGCAGACATGTCCAGCGAGGTGACTGTAACTTCCGTCACACTGATCCCGGAGGTGCAGACATGTCCAGCGAGGTGACTGTATCTTCCGTCACACTGATCCCGGAGGTGCAGACATGTCCAGCGAGGTGACTGTATCTTCCGTCACACTGATCCCGGAGGTGCAGACATGTCCAGCGAGGTGACTGTATCTTCCGTCACACTGATCCTGGAGGTGCAGACATGTCCAGCGAGGTGACTGTAACTTCCGTCACACTGATCCTGGAGGTGCAGACATGTCCAGCGAGGTGACTGTAACTTCCTTCACACTGATCCCGGAGGTGCAGACATGTCCAGCGAGGTGACTGTATCTTCCGTCACACTGATCCCGGAGGTGCAGACATGTCCAGCGAGGTGACTGTATCTTCCGTCACACTGATCCTGGAGGTGCAGACATGTCCAGCGAGGTGACTGTATCTTCCGTCACACTGATCCCGGAGGTGCAGACATGTCCAGCGAGGTGACTGTAACTTCCGTCACACTGATCCTGGAGGTGCAGACATGTCCAGCGAGGTGACTGTAACTTCCGTCACACTGATCCCGGAGGTGCAGACATGTCCAGCGAGGTGACTGTAACTTCCGTCACACTGATCCCGGAGGTGCAGACATGTCCAGCGAGGTGACTGTGACTTCCGTCACACCCTGGAGGTGCAGACATGTCCAGCGAGGTGACTGTAACTTCCGTCACACTGATCCCGGAGGTGCAGACATGTCCAGCGAGGTGACTGTAACTTCCGTCACACTGATCCCGGAGGTGCAGACATGTCCAGCGAGGTGACTGTATCTTCCTTCACACTGATCCTGGAGGTGCAGACATGTCCAGCGAGGTGACTGTAACTTCCGTCACACTGATCCCGGAGGTGCAGACATGTCCAGCGAGGTGACTGTAACTTCCGTCACACTGATCCCGGAGGTGCAGACATGTCCAGCGAGGTGACTGTAACTTCCGTCACACTGATCCTGGAGGTGCAGACATGTCCAGCGAGGTGACTGTAACTTCCGTCACACTGATCCTGGAGGTGCAGACATGTCCAGCGAGGTGACTGTAACCGTCACACTGATCCCGGAGGTGCAGACATGTCCAGCGAGGTGACTGTATCTTCCGTCACACTGATCCGGAGGTGCAGACATGCCCAGGAGGTGCAGAGGTGCAGACATGTCCAGCGAGGTGACTGTGACTGTAACTTCCGTCACACTGATCCCGGAGGTGCAGACATGTCCAGCGAGGTGACTGTAACTTCCGTCACACTGATCCTGGAGGTGCAGACATGTCCAGCGAGGTGACTGTAACTTCCGTCACACTGATCCTGGAGGTGCAGACATGTCCAGCGAGGTGACTGTAACTTCCGTCACACTGATCCTATTGACTCGAGTATATTATGGGAAGATAATTTTGTATATATTTACCAGATATTATTTAATGTTAAATAATAAGTAACTGTACCGCCATACACAGATCACATTCACATACATAATTAGATGTACTGTGGCCACTGTGACCCGAGAATGATGTCCCCGTATTGTATAACCCCAGCCACATGTTGGTCAGAGCGCAGGTTTTCCCGTGCTCGGTGCGATTACTGAAGAGTTGCGGTGTAAGTTTATATAGTTGAACATTAGCTTTGAAGATGTGAAGGGAATGTGAGTTAGTATATGTAAGTTATCACACAGACACCAATATCTCATTTTTTTGTTTTTGTTACAACACTTTCACTAATAAACATCAGCTATGAAGCCAAACTGTAGAGGAGTTTCAGTACACCTGAGAGCGACCAGTGTCTTGAAATACATCAGAATATTAAGTCGATCAGAATTTGTAATTTCAAATTATGATTATCGATGCAGACACTCATGATTATTATTATATGAAAATTAAAATTTCAGTTTTTCTTTCATAACAAAATGGAACTGACACAGACCAAAATAAATCCAAACTTCTCTCTAAAAAAATGTTTCCAGCAGTCTAGCAATTAAGTAAAATTTATTAAATGAATGTAATGCAGAGTTAGCCTGGGATAACCCAGTAAAGTCAAGCACTGTGATTTATTTCTGATCAGAAGACAGATTCTCCAGTTATTTGACAGGAAACAATTTGGTTTATATGACTGGCACTGTAAAACTTAACCTAAAATCCAGGAAACATTCTCTTTGAGGAAAATATATCAGTATTAAGAGTTTAAAGCTGACCAGAAGAGTCATTCTCCAGTTATTTCTTCTTCACAGCCTAAAACCATGAGATTTTTCATTCATTTCATAAGATGAATCAGTCATTATGGTATACTAAGAGTATGTTACCTGTTATTCAGTTTATGTCACACATTCATATAGGCTGCCTCCCGACCACTGAACCAGGTGCTAAGGGTTTAACGAGCAGGGGCCCCGTCGTTATACCGGTACCTCTGTTTAACCCGCCTATCACAAGGAAGACCCCAAGACCTGTGAGGTGATGTGGTACACTGGTGAAGCAGCCTTGCTAGACTTACATAAGAACATAAGAACATAAGAAAGGAGGAACACTGCAGCAGGCCTGTTGGCCTATACTAGGCAGGTCCTTTACAGTCCATCCAACTAACAAAACATTTGCCCAACCCAATTTTAATGCTACCCAAAAAATAAGCTCTGATAACTCTATCTACTCATTTGCAAGTCCCAATCAGATCCAACCTCTCTCACTCATGTACTTATCCAACCTAAATTTGAAACTACCCAAAGTTCTAGCCTCAATAACCCAACTAGGTATACTGCTCCACTCATCAACTGCCCTATTTCCAAACCAATACTTTCCTATCTCCTTTCTAAATCTAAACTTGTCTAATTTAAATCCATTACTGCACGTTCTCTCTTGGAGAGACATCCTCAAGACCTTATTAATATCCCCTTTATTAATACCCATCTTCCACTTATACACTTCGATCATGTCTCCTCTCATTCTTCGTCTAACAAGTGAATGTAATTTAAGAATCTTCAATCTTTCTTCATAAGGAACATTTCTAATGCTATGTATTAATTTAGTCATCCTACGCTGAATATTTTCTAACGAATTTATGCCCATTCTGTAATATGGAGACCAGAACTGAGCTGCATAATCTAGGTGATGCCTTACTAATGATGTATAAAGCTGCAGTATGACCTCTGGACTTCTGTTGCTTACACTTCTTGATATAAATCCCAGTAATCTATTTGCCTTATTACGTACGCTTAGGCATTGCTGTCTTGGTTTAAGGTTGCTACTTACCATAACCCTCAAGTCCTTTTCGCAATCTGTATGGCTAAGTTCTACATTATTTAACTTATAAGTGCTAGGGTTATGGACACTCCCGAGCTTCAGAACCTTGCATTTATCTACATTGAACTGCATCTGCCACTTTTCTGACCAAGAATAGAGTTTGTCTAAATCTTTCTGAAGTTCTCTAACATCTATGTTTGAATCAATTATCCCACCTATCTTTGTGTCATCGGCGAATTTGCTCATATCACTAGTAATTCTCTCATCAAGGTCATTGATATATATTATAAACAACAACGGGCCCAAGACTGATCCCTGTGGAACGCCACTTGTTACAGATCCCCACTCAGATTTAACCCCATTTATGGACACTCTTTGCTTCCTGTCTGTGAGCCATGACTCGATCCACGAGAGCACTTTTCCCCCAATGCCATGAGCTGCCACTTTCTTTAACAGTCTTTGGTGCGGAACTCTATCAAAAGCCTTACTAAAATCTAAGTAAATAATATCAAATTCTTTATCGTTATCAACAGCCTCAACAGCTTTACTGAAGAAAGTTAATAAATTAGTTAGACAAGACAGGCCTCTTGTGAATCCATGCTGAGTATCATTAATCAAGCTATGCTTATCGAGATGGCTTCTTATAATCTCAGCTATAATTGACTCTAGTAATTTGCCTACAATTGAGGTCAGGCTTATTGGGCGGTAATTTGACGGTAACGACTTGTCCCCTGTTTTAAAAATAGGAATTACATTAGCCATCTTCCACATATCAGACACTACACCTGTTTGAAGAGATAAATTGGAAATATTAGTTGGTGGTTCACGGACTTCCATTTTGCATTCCTTTGGAACCCTTGAAGGGGCCTCATCGGGACCCGGTGACTTGTTTTGCTTCGGTCTGTCTATCTGCTTCACAACCATTTCACTGGTGACTGTGATGTTACATAATTTATCTTCTTCTAGCCCACTATAAAAATTAATTACTGGAATACTGTTAGTGTCTTCCTGTGTAAAAACCGAGAGAAAATAATTATTTAAAATCGAGCACATTTCATTCTCTTTGTCAGTAAGATGCCCATAGTTATTTTTAAGGGGACCTATCTTATCTCTGACTTTTGTTCATAGTATAGACCTGGAAAAAACTTTTTGGGTTAGTTTTAGAATCCCTAGTAACTTTAATTTCATTGTCCCTTTTAGCTTTTCTTATTCCCTTTTTAATGTCCCTCTTAATGTCAATATACGTCCCTCTTAATGTACTTATCCAACCTAAATTTGAAACTACCCAAAGTCCTAGCCTCAATAACCCAACTAGGTAGACTGTTCCACTCATCAACTACCCTATTTCCAAACCAATACTTTCCTATGTCCATTCTAAATCTAAACTTATCTAATTTAAATCCATTACTGCGGGTTCTCTCTTGGAGAGATATCCTCAAGACCTTGTTAATATCCTCTTTATTAATACCTATCTTCCACTTATACACTTCGATCAGGTCTCCCCTCATTCTTCGTCTAACAAGTGAATGTAACTTAAGAGTCTTTAATCTTTCTTCATAAGGAAGATTTCTAATTCAATGTATTAATTTAGTCATCCTACGCTGAATGTTTTCTAACGAATTTATGTCCATTCTGTAATATGGAGACCAGAATTGAGCTGCATAATCTAGGTGAGGCCTTACTAATGATGCAGTATGACCTCTGGACTTCTGTTGCTTACACTTCTTGATATAAATCCCAGTAATCTATTTGCCTTATTACGCACGCTTAGGCATTGCTGTCTTGGTTTAAGGTTGCTGCTTACCATAACCCCCAAGTCCTTTTCGCAATCTGTATGGCTAAGTTCTACATTATTTAACCTATAAGTGCTAGGGTTATGGACACTCCCGAGCTTCAGAACCTTGCATTTATCTACATTGAACTGCATCTGCCACTTTTCTGACCAAGAGTAGAGTTTGTCTAAATCCTCCTGAAGTTCCCTAACATCTACGTTTGAATCAATTATCCTACCTATCTTCGTGTCATCGGCGAATTTGCTCATCATATATTTGTCCAATCTCTTCTTAAAGCTACCCAAGGTCCTAGCCTCTATCACCCCACTGGGAAGACTGTTCCACGCATCTACAACTCTGTTAGATAACCAGTACTTATCTATGTCCTTTCTAAATCTAAATTTATCCAACTTAAATCCATTATTTCTGGTTCTTACCTGGTTCGACACTCTCAGTACTTTATTAATATCTCCCTTGTTTATGCCCGTCATCCACTTATACACTTCAATGATATCTCCCCTCATTCTACGCCTCTCCAGAGAGTGGAGATTTAAGGCTTTAAGTCTATCTTCATACGGGAGGTTCCTTACACAGTAAATCATTTTAGTCATTCTTCTCTGTATGTTCTCTAATGAGTCTATGTCCATCCTGTAGTAAGGGGACCAAAACTGAGCAGCATAATCTACATGAGGCCTCACTAGTGATGTATAGAGCTGTAAAATAACTTTTGGACTTCTGTTACTTATACTTCTTGAGATAAATCCAAGTGAAGACCTGTTTGTGTGCTCTCGTGAAGACCTGTTTGTGTGCTCTCTGTGAATCTGAACCAGGATGCCCTCTCTTGAGCAGCTTTACCAGCAGCTGAGAGAAGAACTCAGAGTTGCTAAACTGGAGATACGGCGATTAACGGAGGAGAACAAGAGGATTCGTAGTAATCCACCTGTTGTGAGTCCCCAGGTTAAGAGGGGAGCTTGGTCAGTGGCCGGGCAACATGGAACCAAGCTGAAGATTAAGAAAACGGTTGGAGAGGCAGAAACAACGAGAAACCAGAAGACTGCCGTGGAAACTTCCAACTCATTCTCGGTGCTACCTGACGAATGTGAGTGTTCTACTGGGAATGCCACAACGAGCACCAAGGAAGCATTGGCAGACGTGAGTGAGACATCCCTAGAAACCCCAACGAAGACCATCGAGAACGTCATGACAAATTCTACAAGTGGTGTAATGCTATCTGGCGAATGTGAGTCGACTACTCGGAGCATCACTACGGACGACGCCAAGGAAGGTAAAAACATTGTTGTTGTTGGGGATAGCCAGATTAGGTACATGGATAGGGCATTCTGTTTGAAGGATAGGAGTAGGAGGCAGAGAGTATGTTTTCCTGGGGCTGGGATGAAGGATATTGTTAGCCGTCTGGATGACATCATGAGAGGTAATGGGAGCAATCCTATTATCTGTCTCAGTGCTGGAGGCAACGATGTTGGCAGACGTAGGAGTGAGGACCTGATTAGCAGGTATAGGTCAGCAATAGAGATAATTAGGAAGAAGGGTGGCAAACCTGTCATATGTGGCATTTTGCCAAGGAGAGGAGTTGGAAATGAATGGTTGTCCAGAGCAATTGGTGTCAATTGCTGGCTGGACAAATACTGTAAGGAAAATGCGGTAACATTCATTGACAACTGGGACCTCTTCTATGGCAGAAATGACATGTATGCCAGGGATGGGGTTCACTTGTCTAGGTGTGGGGTGGGAGCACTGGCCAACGCAGTGGAGGGAGCTGTTAGGTCTTTAAACTAGGAATAGTTAGTGGTATGGGTTTTGGCGGGAAAACTGTGAAGTCGCAGGGTAGTAACATGAGTACTAGGAGAACTAGTAATAGGCAAAATGAGGAGGATATTGGAAAGCCAGTGGCACTAATTGACAATGACAGTAATAGGTTTAGTGGAATAACAGAAAGGAGCAGGAAGGGTAGAGAGATAGGAGGGTCATTAAATATTTATTACACAAATAGTCGCAGTGCTAGGAATAAGATGGACGAGTTGAGACTAGTTGCTAGTGCAGGTAACATAGATGTATTTGCCATTACTGAGACGTGGTTTAATTCAAAAAGTCGGGACATGCCTGCAGAATGTCACATTCAGGGTTTTAAATTGTTCCAAGTAGATAGAAGTATCGGGAAGGGGGGTGGGGTGGCATTGTATGTCCGAGATCGCTTGAACTGTTGCATAAAAACGGGTATTAAGTCTGAAGTAACACATACAGAGTCTGTTTGGATAGAATTTTCAGAGGGGCATGAAAAATTAATTTTAGGTGTGATATACCGTCCCCCAAATTTAGATAGGGACCAGGGGAGACTACTATGGGAGGAAATTGTTAGGGCCACAAGGCACGATAATGTAGTAATTCTAGGAGACTTTAACTTTAGTCATATTGATTGGAATTTCTTGACTGGGAATTTAGAATCATACGATTTCTTAGAAGTAGTTCAGGATTGTTTTATGAAGCAGTTTGTGACAGAACCTACAAGGGGTAATAACCTGCTTGACTTAGTTCTGGCAAACAATGAATCCCTTGTTAATAATTTAGAAGTTTCAGAGGAACTGGGTGCTAGCGACCACAAATCAATTACATGTAGAATTGAATGGAAGTATGATAGTAGGGATAACTCAGTAACAGTCCCAGATTTTCGCTTAGCAGATTACGATGGGCTTAGAGAACACTTATCATCTGTTGACTGGGGTAACGAAGAGAGCTATCAATATGACAGTTTTCTGAACACAATACATGCTGCTCAAAGAACATTTATCCCTTATAAGGAAATTAGATCAAATAGAAATGACCCAAAATGGATGAATAATAGGCTGTTATTTTCTCTCGGTTTTTACACAGGAAGACACTAATAATATTCCGGTAATTAATTTTTATAGTGGATCAGAAGAAGATAAATTATGTAACATCACAGTCACTAGTGAAATGGTTGTGAAGCAGATAGACAGACTGAAGCAAAATAAGTCACCGGGTCCTGATGAGGTTTTTTCAAGGGTTCTAAAGGAATGCAAAATGGAAGTCTGTGAACCATTAACTAATATTTTTAATTTATCTCTTCAAACAGGTGCAGTGTCTGATATGTGGAAGATGGCTAATGTAATTCCTATTTTTAAAACAGGGGACAAGTCGTTACCGTCAAATTACCGCCCAATAAGCCTGTCCTCAATTGTAGGCAAATTACTAGAGTCAATTATAGCTGAGATTATAAGAAGCCATCTCGATAAGCATAGCTTGATTAATGATACTCAGCATGGATTCACAAGAGGCCGGTCTTGTCTAACTAATTTATTAACTTTCTTCAGTAAAGCTTTTGAGGCTGTTGACCACGATAAAGAATTTGATATTATTTACTTAGATTTTAGTAAGGCATTTGATAGAGTTCTGCACCAAAGACTGTTGAAGAAAGTAGCAGCTCATGGCATTGGGGGAAGGGTGCTCTCGTGGATCGAATCATGGCTCACAGACAGGAAGCAAAGAGTGTCCATAAATGGGGTTAAATCCGAGTGGGGATCAGTAACAAGTGGCGTTCCACAGGGATCAGTCTTGGGCCCGTTGATGTTTATAATATATATCAATGATCTTGATGAAGGAATTACTAGTGATATGAGCAAATTCGCCGATGACACGAAGATAGGTAGGATAATTGATTCAAACGTAGATGTTAGGGAACTTCAGGAGGATTTAGACAAACTCTACTCTTGGTCAGAAAAGTGGCAGATGCAGTTCAATGTAGATAAATGCAAGGTTCTGAAGCTCGGGAGTGTCCATAACCCTAGCACTTATAAGTTAAATAATGTAGAACTTAACCATACAGATTGCGAAAAGGACTTGGGGGTTATGGTAAGCAGCAACCTTAAACCAAGACAGCAATGCCTAAGCGTATGTAATAAGGCAAATAGATTACTGGGATTTATATCAAGAAGTGTAAGCAACAGAGGTCCAGAGGTCATACTGCAGCTTTATACATCATTAGTAAGGCCTCACCTAGATTATGCAGTTCAATTCTGGTCTCCATATTACAGAATAGACATAAATTCGTTAGAAAACATTCAGCGTAGGATG